>NW_006780945.1:4330201-4335167 GCF_000442215.2 Lipotes vexillifer
CTGCTGAAAGTTGGCAACACTTGAGTTTGACCTGCTGGGCCTTAGAAACAGGGGAATAATCTCAACTTCTGTCAGGGATAGGCTTTAAGTCCCAAAATGCAAGTAAATAAAAAATTCTCACGATAATAAAGTGTTCCAATGTTGTAACTGTCCTTAAGCATATAGCCCACTGTCTGGTATTCAGTAGTAAGTGGGATCTCAAGAAACGAGCAGAATAGAAATGATATAGTATCATCAAGTCCTTAGACCTCATAAATTGGGAGTTCCAGAGTGAATCCACAGCAGCTTGAGTTGAGAGTTGGCTTCTCTTCCTGAGTAGCTTTTGAACCTTGAGGTTACATCATGGGTGTTAGCTGCTGATTCTCCCACTTCCCCTTCCATGAATGGAAGGCTGATGATTTCCTGAGAGAACCCATGTCCTTATCAGGCTGCCTTGTCACAATCCTGTTCAGGTCCCGTACCTAAATTATTGAAAACATTGAAAAAGAAAACACATTAATCAGGGTTGCTAATTGTACCGCAGGAGACTACAGACACCAAAGCGTTTTTATTTTCTACTAACTGGAAGGAAAACCTTGCCTTACTAGAGCCATTACTCCAAGACAGAGAAACTGCTGTTGATGTGTAATTATCCATTGGGTTGGTAAATTTTCTTATAGTCTTTGGAGGTTTGGAGCAGTCGGGTTGGTTATTGCTTAATATAATACAATAGGAATGGCAGTGCATTTGCTGCTGCACTAATAAATAGACTTGGGATTTGGAAAGTTCCATCTGGTCATGAGTGGCACACAGCTTATCTCTTCCACGGTCCTTTCAAGCACAGAGAACATATCTTTCTTCTTTGGCATCAAGGTGGATTCCACCTAAAGGAATAAAGGGGGTTTTGTTTATTAAAGGAATGGCTGATAGAGGCCTTGGACAGTGTGTAAGAGAATACATTTCATCTTTGGCACCCCCACCTTCCTTCAAAGAACCCAGCTGGCCTCAACTGTCCATGGAGTGCTCATCTGCTCCTCCCCATTCAGATTTGCCCTCACTAGGAAAACCCTTCTTTACTGCTGACTTGTCATCTGACCCTACTCTCACAGGTTGGAGAGAGGAGGTATAGAATTGTTGTTACATTACCTCTCATTTTCCTTCTCTGATGGCCTGGGTAAGAATTCTGGTTCTGTCCATTCTTAGATGAGCCTGAACAAGTTACTGGAGCTCAGTTTTCTCATCTGTAAAATAGGGTCAATAATACTGCCTACTTCATAACATCAGTATAAGGAATAAATTAGTTAATACCTGTATTGGTACTCAGAAAAGTATCCGGCATGTAGAAACCAATTGGTTCTGGTTCTTATTGTTTTCCATTTCCTGGGGGAAGAACTCCTCTCAGGGGCTTGATTTAGTTCAGTGCTGTGGATCGGACACTGGCCAGCAGTTTCTTATAGTCTGTGTATTACACAATCCAGGCATCCAAACCACATACTCAGGCTTCCAGTCCTGTGCTAGATAAAGCACTATCAAATCACAGGATGTTTCAACTGGAAGGGAACAGCTTAATGTAATATTTTAATTTTTTAACCTGTTTTCAGGTTTATTCTTCAGGATTGCACTCTTTATTCCCCAGGATAGCTCTGATGCAAGTATTTTGAGATGTTGAAGCAAGTTCTTCTTGAAACGTACTATATAGCCAGCAATCTGTTCTGCCTTTATGTAGTTAGAAGCAAGCAGGACTGACACAATGCAGAAGTGACTTTTACTCTATTTTAGATCTTTTGAATTCACAATTTAGAGCTTGCATCTCCCTTCTAGCCCACATTCTAGATGCCTAGAGAAAAGTCAGAATTCATGACCAAAAAAAAAAAAAATATGTTCAGTGCCATTCGAATGGGAAAATACCCAACACACACACACACACACACACACACACACACACACACACACACACACACACACACACACACTTCATGTGTGGTTGTGAATTCAGGTCATTTCTTCCCTGAGAGGAAGCTCTTCCTGGTGGTCTGACTCCATGCAGTGCTGCCTCTGTGCTTCTCTCCTAGATAGATTCATAGATTCACCACTGGAATGTTGAGAAAATAGTAAAAGCCCCTTACTCCCTGGCGAAATGACTGCCTGGAGAATAATGGAAGAAAAGCGAAAACCATTTTTGCTTATTTAAAATCTGTGCTGACAATATCATTTACTCCTTTCCCTTTCCAGGAAAGTCACAGGGAGATGTAAAAGATTCGGTACACTCATAGCTATGGAAAAATTTGCCAGTGAGCAGTGTATTGATCAAAGTGCTGAGGAGGAGTGGTACTCAAATATTTACCCAGAGCACTTCACCAAAAGTTGCCCCACCGGTGTTCAGAGGTGGCCCTGGCAGGCTCTTGGCACCAACAGCATTTCCTCGATTCTAAGGGACCATTCATTTCTCCTGGTGCTTCCCCATCCCCTCTTCCTCTCCCCCTTACAGCACTCTTTAGGAAGATGTTTTATGAACTGTGTGCATGCATAGTTTTGTGCCTCCAGCAAGAATGTTATTTTCCTAAGATCAAGAATTAGAACGGGAACTTCAGGAACCTGGATTCTGAGCCCTAGGAATGTGGCTGCCCACTGTCCTGGGCAGAGACTGTGTGACCCACATCACACCTGGAGACAGATGCTTTATGAGCTGCAGTACCACTCGTAGTCTCCTGTCCTCCACTCTCTTTCATTTTGAATCTCTCTTCCCCATAAACAGCTATACATATTGGTGCAAATATAGGCACAGGTACCCCATTTTTGCCTCTAATACTGGACGTGAACTTGGTCTAATCAAGACTGCCTTTTTATTGCTGTTTCCTACTGTAACTCGAAATAGTATAATTTTATGAAAATGGATAGATTAGTGCTGCTATCGTAATATAAACAGGAATCACTGTATATATTTCACATACTGAAATGGGTCCATTTTGAAATGGTGTTACTATTGGTGCACAGGCCAAGCTGGTAAGCCCAAAGGGAAAGCACTGCTTACAGTCTGTCCAAACCACCAGGATACTTTGCTCTGATTTCAGGTAGACTCCTCACTGCTTCTGCTATTTTTCTAGGAATTAATTTCTAGAAGTAAATAGATGTCATTGTATGGCTTTTGCTGCTAATTTGCAGTACGTGATAACAAATAGATTTATTTTTAAAACTGTAGGCAACTTACATTTTGTTTTGAGGGTTTTCTTATACAAGAAAGAAATAAATTTTGGCTAGAAATAAAATAGATTTTTTTTTGAAAGACCAAATTTCTATATAAAGGATGCAACGTGTTCACATAATTTTTATTCTTATTTAGGTACATCGTAATTCATATACACAGACGCTCTATATCTCTATATATCTATCTATCTCCTAAAATGTGTGTGACACACAGTACCATATATCATGTGTGTATTTGTATATACACATATTTCTTGATTGACTCTAATAGAGTTGCTTTATAAAATATGTTTCTTCCTAGTTACAATTAAACACATAAACATATAAATTATATTCCTTCTGGTTACAATTAGTTTTTTTTTTTTTTTTCTTTTCAAACCAGCAGGGATTGAAGTTATTGCTTTAAAATTGTAAAATGTAGGTTTCATTTAATTCTCAGCAAATATATGTGTCCATTTCTCTTGAAGCTCTTATTTCTTTTTTATCAAACCTCTTGTCACACAGTGAAGGAAGAAGTCTTCTAGCATTAAAAAAAGTTTCTTAAACTCTTCTTTTTTATTGACTCAAAACGTTCATCAAAGAAAACCCTGCATGAAAGCTAACAACCTTTCTGATTGAATGCGGGGGCAGATGGGGACACCCTGAGCCTTGCCTGCCTTCCCTCCTCCCACCAAAGGTGTCCATAAATGGACTCTGCAGACCTACTAACGTTCACTTTGTGGAATGTGGTTTGTAAATAGAGCATAGGATATACTTACGCCAAAAAAATTAAAATTCAATTTGTGTTCTGTATTTTTACTTACTAAATCTGGCAACCCTATTTACAAACTACTATTTTAGTGAAAAGAGTTCTCAGTTACATAGCAGAGAAGATTTTCCCATAGCAATATTCGTAAATATCTTGAACAAGGGATAACTTCTCCAATTTCAGTTCTCCAACTAATAAAATGAGTATAATGATTAAGGCCCTAACTACCTTACTAGCTATTCTAAAAAATAATTAAACTTTAGCTCAAAGGTTCAAGATACATGAAGTTATCATGGTTATTAGCTTTTTAAAAAATTCTATTAAAAAGCACTAACTCCTAACAGCATATTGAGTCATTTATAAAGTGCTTAATAACTAAACATTCAAAACTCACTCTGTTTCCTTCAAGCTGTATTGTGATATAGATGTAAATGATTTAATAGATATTTTAAATAGATTGAGTTTCATTTTTTAAATAAATTTCATATGTGAAGGAACAACTCCACGTATAACAAAAAGTAATTGAACATATACATATTTCCATATATACCATAGACTAATGAAAGTCAGAAAGTGCCTGGGAATCCATGACAAAACGATATAGAGGAAAAGTTTAGTTATCTTTAATGAATATTTTATTTGTGACTAATACTTCTTTCCTCTATTAGCCCATGTGTTGTTCAAACATACCTTCAGGGTTCCCAGAAGGAGGCCACTACATGGAGCACCGCAGGGACTTAGCACCATGGCCGATCTGCACTGCAGATTCTAGGTTAGAAACTTAAAGCCAGCTTAGTTTTAATGCCACCCTTAGGACCTGTAGGTGCCATAGATACGACATTGATAAGATATTAATAAGGGAACAGGAGCAAGGGAGGGGAAGAATATACCATCAGCACAAGGAAAAAGGGTAAAGAACACATGGAGTGGGCAAAGGCAGGCCTCCTACCCCAAACCTCAGAAGCAGTTCACTTCAGGAGATGTCAGTGGCTGGCATACCTTTATAGGAGAACTGGGGCCTCTAGGTCCTGCTGA
>NW_006780945.1:4335205-4335695 GCF_000442215.2 Lipotes vexillifer
GCTGAACCAAGGACGGAAAGACTGTAGACTACTGAGTTTCTAGGCTTTACTCGATAATGCAAACAAAAATAAACCAGTGTCAGTATATGTGGTTCAAGAACGTCCAGAAAGGCGATGGAGCCAGTAATCCCTTGTCACTATTAATTAAGTACATCCTCTAACAGCCTCGACTTGAGGCTGTTAATCTTCACACCTTCCTTTGGGGCCCCTGGCCAGCTGCTCTGGAGGTCTCAATGAATCCCTGACCAATTGAGGCTATGGTCAAGTCACAAAAGCAACACAAAAGAGGTGTAATAAGGTATTCCGTGAAGAACGCACGCTCAGTATTATTAAATCAGCTCTGCTGTTGGATAGCTGATATCACAGTTCAAATAAAGGCAGTAAATCTGTGAATGGCAATCCAGCAAGTGAATGGAGAGAGAATCCAACGTCACCTAGACAGGGTACTTCACCTGCTCAGACCATGACAAAGTCTTCAAAATCAGCAGGA
>NW_006780945.1:4335722-4342346 GCF_000442215.2 Lipotes vexillifer
AGCAGGAATAAACAGGCTCTTCCTATGATTTCAGTTTAACTTGGATCACTTCTTTTTCTTTTTTAAATCTGATTTAGTGACTAGTTTAGCAATCCTATATTGAGCCACACGTATTTTAGGTGGGAGAGACTTCAGTCAAGTCAAGGACTCTTATCCAGCTTTGCCCTTGAGTTATAACAAACTCTTAAAGGGCTTACGTATTTGCAAGGTAGCGGGGGGCGTTCATTAGTTGTCCTCAATCCATGCAGGCATCTACTGAGAAGAAGGTCATTTTAACTAGTCCCTAGTAAACCATCTGCCCTGGTCACTGCTGAATAGTAATTTCCAGGTTGTGAGGCCCCTTCAGCTGCAGTGATTGTTTCTTACTAATTCTCTGCCCGTAATGGGCACAAGGAAGCCACTCAGACAATCCCTGGTATGATGGTTAATTAATTTTACATGTCAACTTGGCTGGACCACAGTGCCCAGATGTTTGATCAGAGGTTATTCTGGATGTTTCTTTGAGGGTGTTTTTGGATGAAATTAACATTTGAATCAGTGGACTTTGAGTAAAGCAAATTGCCCCCCATGGAGTGGGTGGGCCTCCTCCAATCAGATGAAGGGCTGGATAGAGCAAAAGACTGACCTCTGAGCAAAAAGCACTTCTGCCAGCAGACGACCTTGGGACTTAAATAGCAATATTGCCTCTTCTCTGGGTCTCCAGCCTGCCAGCCAACCGTGCAGATTTTGGGCTTGCCAGCCTCCATAACTGCATGAGCCAATCCCTTAAAATAAACCTCTCTCTCTCTCTCTCTCTCTGTCTCTCATAGACAGAGAGAGAGACAGAGAGAGAGAGAGAGAGAGAGAGAGAGAGCTTCCTTGTGGTTCTGTTTCTTTGGAGAACCTTCACTAATATACCTGGCTAACAGGAACTGCATGTGGCTAAGACCCTTTCTTCTTACACTTCTTTCAGTCTTAACTCAGAAGCTCTTTCCCCATATCAGGCTGTTTAAGACCCCATCTAATCTGCCAAGGCACGTGAGGGTTGGTGAAGATGTGGAGAAATGGTCACTGTTGTCAGCGCTGGTGAGGTATGAATTGAGAAGCCACTTTGAAGAATAACTTGGAAGTATTCATTAAAAGAAAAAATGCCAAAGTCTGTGATATATTTAAACCCTAAGGAGAGAGCTGTAGAAAGCAGAAAATGAGACAGTTCATCGAAAATACCCTATGCAATTGGAAATAGTACTGTTTTGGTGCCCAGGTGGCACACTTACCTACCAGGGGATGAAAAACATCCTCTCATTGCTGCATGAAGCAAGATGTGGCTGCAGAGAGCTTTGGATGACACCAGCCTCTCAAGAGCTGCACTGCACCCCTGAGAGCAGAAATACCTGGAAGAGGCAGCAGTGGCTGATGTGTGTGTGAAGAAGGGGACCCAAAGGTAGGTCAGCATCAGGGGCAGTGATAAAATGCCTTCCAGATCCTTCACATGCAACAGAGGCCTCAACAAGAGGCATGTGATCAGGCACACCGATCAGGAAAGGATGAAAGATGGTTGCCACGTGATCTGCTTTGAGGCTGGGACTCCTAGAAATAATGAGGAGACTGTCATGGGGACAAAAAGAAGTCTGTGATGTTAATATGACACATTTCAAGGCCAAGACTCTTGCATCCTAGGAATTACAAATTACCATACTATTCAGAAAATAAAGCATTCGAGTGTAAGCTGGCCTCCCTCCCTGTCCCTTTACTTCTCTGCTTAATGGCCATAGCCTGATATATTTCTTTTGAACTAGCACCTCTTACACTATGGGGAAACATTTCAATGTTTTAAGAAGAAGGAAAAAACGAGAAGACATATAAGCAGGTCATTTTAATTCATTAAGGGGGAAAATGATACTTCTAACTTCTATGAGCATCTATAGTTAAAGAATCCACATTTCTATCACTTACTATTATAACTAACAAAAAGGAAGCTGCAAACCAGTTTTTCTCCCTGCCTTGCAGTCAGTGGACACAGAGGAAAATGTAGATGCTTACAGGAAGCATAGTGATTCCATTGTAGCAGTAACACATTTACTGATATGTTCCTGGATGATGAAAAATAAAAAGCAAAAATATTTGTTCCCCATTTATAGATGGGAAACCCAGGCCCCAAAGAGGAGAAGGAAATTCCACGAGAGTCTAAAAGTGAATGAAGTGAACCAAGCCCTCCTGCTGACTCTAGTTTTTCAAGTAGATTGCCTTGCATCCCTTCCCCTTGGGAAATACTGTAAGACAGCCAGTGGCTCCTCTAGCATCCATGCTCCTTGACATTTGGCTTTTCAGTTCCTCCCATAAAAAGGATGATGGTGTGTATTTCTACATTCCTTGATTGGGGTTGTCGTGTATCTTGCATTCGTCAGTAGGAGGTGACCCCTTGAGATCCTTGCCTGTTTCCATTCACTCTCTTCCACCTCTGCCGCTGCCAAGGGAAGAGCTACCTTAGCTACCACCTGGTTCAGCTGAAGCAGATTCACTCCTCTCTGCACAGCTTATAGCAGCTGACCTAAAGGAGTCCACAAGCTGCATGAGAAATGGCACTAGCAAAACAACATATTCTCTAATGGATTATTATTTATATGGACAAAATGAACAATGTGCATAATCCCCAGATGATATATTTTCACATATTATTAAAACAGACTGTATAATTAGTCAATTGGAACAAATATGTAAATTTTATATTTTGTGAAGGGGGAGAAAATGTTCAAAATTATTCACCAGAACCATCACCAGAATCTAATTTTAGAACCTTTTCATACCCCTAAAAAGAAATATCATGCTGATTTAGAGTCACTCTTATCCCTACCCTAGCCCTAGGCAACTGCAAATCTACTTTCTGTCTCTACATATTTGCTTTTGGGGCATTTCATATAATTGGGTCATATAATATGTGTTCTTTTGTGTCTAGACTTCATCTTTTTAAAGGAGTGAAAAATGGAATCACTATGATACAGAGACTAGATTTTTTTGAAATTTAACAAAAGTTGTTTAAGATTATGCATAGAAGTTATTTCTAAGAAAAGGGGAACTCAGGGTTGTTAGAAAAATTTAGCATGGACAAAGTCTGTTGCTTTACTTACCAATGCACTAAACAATTTCATGACACAAAGAAGATTAAACAGAATCCATACAAACACACATCATATAGAGTTGCACTGAGATACGTTTCACAAGTTTGACAAATGCCAAATAATCTTTTTATGGTGGGGGCCAGTCTGTGAGTCCTGTGTGATAAAGGGAACATAGTCTTTGGAACACGAAATAAGCGCAGAAGGAAAAAAAAATTGTGTTTGTTCAAAAACACCCTGGTAGTTATTTCCAAACTTATTTCAAATTCAGGCTTTGCATCTCCTGTAGCTTCTAGGAGAAATATGAAAACCTGCTATATATATATATATATATATATATATATATATATATATATATATATATATATATATAGACAAAGACTCAATACAGATAGGTTTAAATGACTTCACCTTCTTAAATGACACTGTTCAACTCATTTGCAACAATCAGCCATTCCTGTTTTTATGTAACATAAATCTGAAACCAAACACTGAAATAACATGTAACAAACTTACAGGTATTTTGACTGCTCAGAGACATATGGCCAACTTTCTAGGGAAGCCCTAAGCGTCTTCACAAATATAAGTTGTAATTCTTGAAGCTCACAAAGAATAATATATTTTTAAAAAGAAACAGTTAAACATGTAAGGCACTTCCGATAAAATACACCTTCAGTTAGGTAAAGCAGTCCATTGAAATTAGGAAGAAGAAAGTCAGGAGTAATACCAAGATAACTACATAAATCCAAGTGGAAACGGAAACCTGTATGAAATTAAATGGCAAAAGAATAACTTGCAACGTTCACCAGCATATTCAAACTCTCCTCATTAAGTAGCCCTGTTTAATAGTAGCTGGGAGTGGCTCCAGATGGTGTCAAGTATCCAGGGTCCTGGTAGATATGACCCCTGTAACGACAGACCAAGAGCCTTTCCTTCATTGCTGTGCATTAGTTAAACATGCTGATGAAAGATGCACCTGGAGCTCTTTGGTCCATCTGCCCTCATATTTCATCTCCGAGTTCTCTGGTTCAAACTCAGGGGGTTCATCCCTGACCTACCCAGTGCTGAGTTTGAGTACCCCAGTGCTACATTAATTAGAGTACATGTATCAGCATGTTAACATGATACTCAGTGTGTAAAGGAACGGTTGGCAGAAATTATACATTTATACTTGCAATGGAATAGTGAGGAAAATAAATTTTTTCTTGCTACAACACATATGGTTCCACTTTCATGGTTCCGTTGGTCTCCCGGGTTAATGACATCCCACCATATGCCCAAGAGCAAAGAGTGATGGAACTGACATGCTGCTCAAACGGACTGAAACAGGCTGAATCGTGTGTCCTCGGCCATAAAATGCCATTCAAGTGACCCCATAAGCTGACATCTGCCCACATATTGTAGACATTTGGGGCCAAGTTGCCCATTTGTTTCTTTCTGATCTAAATGTAAATATTATACATGAAAACATTTACAAGTACAGTCTTCTTTCTATTTTAGAGGCTGAGGAAAGGCCAGGTCAGCTGGGTACCAGTTACAACCTTACTTCTAAGCTTGACTTTGTGATGCTTTCAGTGTGTCTTGATAAATCATTTGCTTTGCTTCAAAACAATTAAGTCCTTGTAATTGACATGAAAACTAGTATGCAGTTTTTTTTTTCCCTCAAAGTACAAAACAACCTTTGAAAACATAATGTAATCCTTGCAAGTAAATAGGCTTTTCAATCAGTAGCTCTGGACCCTGTTTTGATCCCTGCTTTTATGTGAAGAAATCTCTCTACCTTGCTTGCCAGGGTTATTCCACAGAGCACCTGAAATCTGATGAGAACAGAGGGAAGTGTAGAGATAGGCAGTTCCTTGCTTCTTTCTCTCAGTAAATTTGCTTACAAAAAGTGAAAAATCTGTCAAGGTGATGTCACTGGTGTTCTCGTTTATATCTATTCAAGTGAGCTCTTTCCTTATTGACAAGTAGCAAGATAATAATACTAAAACTCCAGAGTTCAAACACTCCTGCTCAGTGTGATGTTGGGGCTTTTTAACAAGAGAAATCCTGCAGGTGAGAGTCACAATTTCTGTACTAAACTTAATACCTTTATACATTCATCTCATTAGCATCCTATGTTCAAAGAAGAAAATGTGGCGTTAAGTGACACTAAGTAATGATACTGCAAGAAAAATAGAATTTGCAAGAAATTTTACCACTTCATGAGATTATTATGGTTTTTATTAGGGGAATCAAGTTATGACAAATCTGCCTGCTACTGTTTCTCTGTGGAGAAAATACAGTTTTAGCGGAAGATGGCTGATAACGTGTGATCGTGATGCTATGTTCCAAGCATCCCACTGAGTAAATTCGTTTGGTATCCACATTATATGGTAACTAATCTGAGTGTAGACTCTGATTGTTCACATATGGACTCCTCTAAATAGTCACAGAAGCAATCAGACAATTCAGCTGAAATTGTTTTACTCTTGTGTGTATCTGTTACAGCTAAACACTGAATAACAGGTAATGAAAGCAACAGAAAACTACAATTGATAGTTATTATTTTTTTCACCATGCATGATGATAGAGTTCTGTGGCTTTCTTTTGGAAGTAGAATAACATCGGAGTCTTTGCTATGACTTATAAGGTCCTATGTAATCTGTCTCCTGTCTTTTCCTCCCAGTTCCTTCCCAGTTCCCCTTGCTCATTCTGTGTGGCTGCATAGATTTCCTTAAAGTTCTTTGCCCAAACCAAGCCTGCTCCACCTTCAAGGCTTTGTACATACTGTGCCCTCTGCCTGGAATGGTGTGGGGTCACTCCCTCTGTCTCTTCAGCCCTTGACCCAGATGGACTTTCCTTAACCCCCTAACTACAACAACACCCTACTTGCCCACTGTGCTTTATCTCCTTAATGTGTTTCTCCTTAACCTTTTTCTTCAGAGCACTTATCATTTCTTGACATTTGTTACACCTTTATTTTCACATTTTCTTCCCACAAAGAAGAAAGTACCATAAAGGAGTTATGTTTTGTTTATGGCATTATTAGTATTTTATTACATGTATACTAGATTTACCTTAGTTTTAATAATTAAATGCTTTTTCTCTATGCCTTTCAATAAGTAGTATTTTTCTGTTATAAGATAAAAAATGTTCTGTGTTCCAAATATATCTCCTTTCAACTCATGGCCAATATACATTCTTTTCATATATTAATACCATGCCTCTTTACACTTAATGCAGAAGAGATCTAGCCTATAATATATTGTTATTAAGGTATTTTATTTTTTAAAACTACAGTTCATTCTTTAATTTGAAAAATGTTTATTAAATATATATTATATGCCAGACATTATAGTATTACTTCAATTTATCTTCAAATTAACCTTCCAGGGTAAATACTATGATTAACAGCATTTTACTGAGGAAGAAACCAATGAAAAGAGAACTGGGATTTGAACCCACGTCATGGGGACTAGAATCCAAACTCTTAGCTTCCATACAGTGCTTTCTCCCATAACTTATGTGCGATATGTAAAATGTAGGG
>NW_006780945.1:4342356-4350943 GCF_000442215.2 Lipotes vexillifer
AAATGAGCAGTGTTCAGATAATGGAGAGCAGTGTAAGTCATTTTCCTTCTTAGAGTTTCTCTAAGAAGAGAAGAGAAGTGGACAAAGGATTTTACCTAGGAGACAGTCCTTAAAAAGTTCATTCTGGTTGCATTTTGGTAAGTGGATTAGAGAAAGAATAAGCCCAAAAGACCAGTTAGGAGGTTGATACAGTAATCTAGGTTATTTTAGCATGACTGGGGGGATGACAGTGGACATTGAGAACATTTAAGCACATTTGAGAGCTCTTTAGATGTTAAAATGGCCAGAATTTTGTGATAGGATGTCAAGATAATGCCTAGGTTCCTGACTTGAGTGAATAGAGAGCTAGTTTAAGCCGCAGGAACTGGGGACATAGACACGGAGGCACATAGTCAGGGTAGCGCTGTCGAGTTTGAGAGCCTGACGGCATTCACGTGGAGCTGTGCCTGTAGGCAGCTGCATTTGTAGGTCCGAAGTCCAGTAGAAGACCTGAGCTGAAGCACAAACTTGTAGGTTCATGTATTGAGATCAAATCAAGGTACAGGGTGAGGGAATGGATTGAGAAGAGGCTTAGAATCTTGGTGACTTCAAACACTGGAGGGTCGAGGCGGGGAGAAGCACCCGAGGGGCACTAAAAAGACTGTGCTGTAATGGAAGTCAAAGGAAGAGAATTTCCTGGAAAAAAGAAAAAAGGATAGGGCACCAAGGCAAATATTGCTGGGAAGGTAAGTTAGTCAAGAGCTAATGAATGTGGATTGGATATGGTATTATAAAAGATGTTTGGGTATAGTGTTCAAGGCCATAGTCAGGTTACAGAAAGTTAGGGCATATTAAATGGGAAATGAGGAAGAAGAAAAGGCATAGGTGTATCTTTCAAGATGTTTGCGGGACTTCCCTGGTGGTCCAGTGGTTAGGACTCCACCCTTCCACCGCAGGGGGCGCAGGTTTGATCCCTGGTCTGAGAACTAAGATTTTGCATGCTGTGCGGCATGGCCAAACAAACAAGCAAACAAACAAAAAAAGTTTGGTTGTTGGGGGAGAGAGGAAAGCAAGAGTCACAGCCTTAGGTGGAGAGGGATTTGAGGTCATGGAAAGTTTTGAAGATTATGGAAATGATGTGAGTAGGTATGAATGATAACAAGAAGCCGATAAAGAGGGAGGATTTTAAGTCGCAGGTAACAAAGGTTTTAATTTAGCCAAGAGGAGGAATTTGGAACACGGGGTAGTAGAAGCTGACATTATAGGAAGGAAGGAAAAAATATTAGGTATAGTTGCAGTTTATGCGTTGATAAGGCATATACTGGATTTCTTCCCTGGAAGAAAGTAATGCCATGTTCTTAGAATCACTGAGCATGTTTGAGGAGAATAGAAAAGGTTTATCAAAGACTGCAAGGAAAGCGGAGAGACAGCAGGCTAGAAAAACAGACTGCTCGGCAGCACTGAGAGCCTGGGTGAGATTGGAGACTAAAGTTGTGAGGCACCCAGTGTGCAATATGTGTGATTGATTCCGGTAGCATTTGGCAGCCCAGGTATATACATAAAGAATATTGACAGCTGGATTCATGTAGAGGTGGGGTTTCCATGATGGGTGAATCAAAAGGAAAATGGAGGAAGTAAGTTGAAGATACTGGTAAGAAGGGTCTCAAGGGGAAGTAAAGGTATTAATAGGAAGATGCTGACCAGCAGGAGGGATCAGAGCAGTAAGAGCTAGAGCGCTGGTGTCCATGTTGTCCGACAAAGCTTCCTTTAATGACGGGAGTGTCGTAGGTCTGTGTGGTTCCATACGGTGGCTGTGAGCCACGTGGGGCTATTGAGCACTTGAATGTGGCTGGTGAGACTGAGAAACTGAATTTTAAATTCTATTTATTATTTAATTAGTTTAAGTCTGAATGCGTCCACGTGGCTAGTGGCTACCATCTTGGGCTGGTTAAGACTAGGGGTCCTGATGCAGACAGAGAACTAGTACATTAGGTGAATTAATGGAGCAGCAGCAGCATGGGGCACTGTGTTTCAGCAAGTGATGCGTAACACTGTTGGTACCTACCCGACATCTGCGCCCCTTCCCTTTGAAGTCGCTCAGCGTTCATTTTGGTATTTGTACTTCCTTCAGGCACAGCCTGTATATGATGGAGCTAGTTCTGCTGGCTCTAGGGGGTTATAGGTGTATGTCTTAGGCCTCTGCTAATCGGTATATACAGGAAGCCAATCAGGAGCCAGTGTTTCTAGTTCACGGGTGAGTATGGAACCCAGTCTGCATCAGTGAGAGTGGAGATCTTTTCTGGATGTTCCTGGAAAGGGACTTAACGTTTCACCTTGTTAATGGTGGGGCACAGAGTGAAGTCCAGACAACACATCATTTTCCATCCTGGAGACGCCACTGAGGAAGGCAGGGGATGGACATGGAGAGAAACTGGGTTGAAGAGGATCACATCGAGTCACTGAATCCATCTGTGCCTGAAAGACTCTCTAACCAGCGGGCTTTTCTATTTCATAAACCGATAAATTCCCTTTACAGTGTAAACCATCTTCTGTTACCTGCAGTATACAGAGGCTTAACTGATACCAGGGGTGTGTCTGAATTCACCATTTCAGACATGGAAAAGTTTCAGGAGTTGAAGTCTAGATTGTGGTGTGGAGTGGTGATGGAGTAGATGGTGGAGTGGAGTTGAAGGGCAGTGGAGATCGCGACGCCAAGCATTTGAGAGGCCAGAATGTTGACGGCTGTCCTTGGCATCCATGGTAATGCCAGGATTGTGGCTAAAGCAGAACCAGGACTTAGCTTTCAGGTCTTTAGAGAAGTAGGCATTGACTGAGGTTTCAGTGAGCAGTGATGAAATGAGTGTGGGTATTGCTGAATGCATCCAGCCTGCTTCGCTTCCTCCTTTCCTCGCTCCCTTTCTTAATGTATGTTTTAAAAGTGATTTAAGATGGCTTTAAAAATGTGCACATTGTAGCAATATAAAAGAAATAAAAAGAATCATAATGCAAATGGAGGCAAAGGAAATATGAAGCTTGGGGAGATAAGACAAAACCAATACAAAGTCAATACACAAAATACACACTAGAACATGCAGTACACTGGCTGGAGCTAAGCCATAATTTGGCTTTTAGTTTTCTGTTCATTTATGGTCCAGTCTCTGTATTTTCTCACTATTTCTAAAGCTTTCACAAGGCCAGGCAGCTATACCAGTTTAGCTCTCCTTGAATTAGCAGTTTGTATTAAGTGCCCAAGGTCACAGAACTAGTGACAGACCCTGATTCTGAAGAAAGGGTTCCAAATTTCCAGCCCCAAAGGCTTCTGACTAGACCACACTGCATCTCGAACAGAGTTAATTTTGCCGTAGGCATCCTTTTTCCTGGACTGCAGGGTCACAGGAAAACCAAAGAGCTCCCGGGGTATTTTTGTTCGTGATTCTGAATCCTGGTGACTGAGAATGGAAGAGAGTCTGACGGACAGAGCAGGCCCCTGATGGACCATGTCTGGACGGTCTGACCTGGGAGAGGAAGCACTGCTTCCCAGCCGCTGATCTCCAGGGAGGCCCTGTGCTAAGGCAGCGAATGTTCGACATGTCAGGATTAAGGTGGTTTGGCAGACGCTTGAGGCTGGAAATGCAACACGCCAGCCCCTGCCAGACCTGGCCAGTTTGTGCCCTTGGTGGCTTGAATGATAAACATCTGGCCACATCCTGTCAAGGAGCATTCTCTCTGCTCACTGCCTCAATTCACCTCTCTACCCCTGCCCCACCTGTCTCGAACTCTGAAATCCTGCTGCAGTCCAATCCCCGTTTTATCCAAGGAGTCAATATTTGAGAGAGAAAAACATCTCACTGCAGACGACTTAAAATGTCAGGGATCAAAGCCACCATTTTCCTTCTCATCTATTTGTGGATGTATTCTTCCTCACAAGGGGGGGCTGCTGGGGAAGGGATGGGGCCCTCCGTGTCGGTTTTGAGTCCCTGAGGTGTGTCCACGGTTGTTTTGAGGTAGACAGAGAACAAACACAAGCACTGCCCTGTTTTCGACTGGTCGTGCAAGTCCTCTTGAGGGACTCTTGGGTGGAAATTAAACATCGTTGGGATTCCAGTTCTTTTGTTGAAAGCGAAGGGCTTACCCTACAGATGAATGCACATATGCTCATATCCCAGCATCTCACCTGACATTTCGGGGCGGGGGGGAGTTGTGAGCCCCTAGAGGAACTCACGCTTGGATCACCAAAGGAAGAGCTTCCGTTCTATGTGGCTATTGTGGCCACAGCTTGGGCAGTGTCAAGTAGATAGCTCTAAAAATAGATTGTGGAGAAGGGCACCAGCCTTCTCAATGTCCAGAGACCTAAATTCATGTCCCAGCTTCATCACCTACAAGCTGTGTGACCTTGGGCTCTATGTTAGTTTCCTTAGTGTAAAATGTGGGTAATAATGTCTTCCCTGCCCATCTAGTAGAATATGAGGATCAAATAAGAAATATATGAGGTGTTCTCTATAATCTAGAAAGAAGAAGACCTGCGTAACAGGAAACAGGATCTGAGTAACTGATTTTTGAAGGTTGTCTGTGGCATACATGCCTTGCGCTCACACTGTCCTGTCCTCCTCAGGGCTGGTGCTGAATGCTCATCTCCTGCCTTCCCTTAACTGGGCGAGTTTCCTGTGTGTGCCAAGCTCTGGACCTGCCTTGCCAGTTTCTACCATCTTCATTGCATGTGTCCAGGGTCTGTTACTAGAGACTTGCTCTAAAAAGGGATCATTGGGAGGTAATAATCAAAAGGTTTGTTAATCGTTTGGTAATGCCTTAGGCTCAATATTAACAATTGATTATTTATGAAGGACGTATATCAGAGCCAAGTGCAACGATTCTGACTTCTTCATTTCCACCCTCCCAACACACACACACACAAATACACACAGTGAATTAAAACGAATCTTCTCAAACTAAAGAAGACAGCAGATATTTTTATCCCCGTTTTATCCCACGTGGGCGTGGGCCTGGGTCACAGACCCAGCGCTGCCTTCTTCCGTCACGGAGGGTCTTAGCAGTAACGTACATTGTTCTACAATTTCCTGCACAAGAATCTCGTCCCAGCCTCTCATTAGGACCGGATTCAAAAACAGGGTGCATGTGGGTACCTGATGTATTTTTTTAAATAAAATCATATGTAAGAATAATAAATATCATTAAGTAGGAATGGTGATGCTTTCCATCCATATCTTACACAGAAAGCCCTGATGTGTATTGTTCTGCCCCTCGCCGTGTCAGTATGGCAGATACGTTAGCAGAGCTAACGTGATGGGCTTCACTGGGTGAAGAGAAGCCAGCCTGATGGAGGGGGTAGAGGAGGCAAAGGCTCCATCCACTCCTGTTAGAGACGAGATGCTGAGAACCCCCAAGTCGGTGGGACAAGGCCCTTCCATGCCCAGGATGGGTGCTGCCATAAGGCAGGGCCGAAAAGTGACAGGAGGGACTCTGGGATTTCACGTCGAGGCAGGGCCGTGTCCAAAGAAGCTGTGCCCTCTCCCCCAGCTAATCTGAGAATGCTTTGCCAAATTGCGTGCTTTGATTTTACCCTGTGAGGCAGTAGGGAGCTTGCTTTTTGCCTGTGACAGAAGCCGTAGGCTTCAGGATGTTGTTGAATGAACAGGCCTAGTCTATGTTTAGGTCCCACCTCAGGCCCTGTGGCTCGCTGCTTCTTTCTGTCTTACTGGTGAAGAGCTGAAGAGGCCAAAGGGAAGGAAAAGGGTTGAAACAGGAGCATGGTAGGTACTCTTCACAATTTAATCCTCTGCCTGAAAGCTCCCCAGACCTCCCTGATCTGTGCCCTGGAGGGCCCTGTGGACTTCGGGTCCTTGATTCCACTGTCTCCATGGGCTATGCCGTGCCTCGCACAGGCATTCACTCCTATCAGCCACTTTCGGAATTTTATTGTATCCTTATTAAATCTTTGCAGCCTTTACTGCAGAATCCAAGTTTTGAGAGCAGAATTTTTTTTTTTTTTTTTTCCCATGCAAGAGGGAGGGAAAAATGTATCTTATGTAGTAAAAGTGAAGAAATCTGAGGGGCCCTGTTTAAGTGTTTTCCTCTTTTCCTCCGGAGCCCCCATCTCTTATTCCATGGGCAGCAGAAATACCATGATAATGGGACCCAAAATACTTAAAAACATTGTAAGGTTTTACCACCGAAAGGAGAAAATGGTACATTTACACTCGTCTTTCTCCACTTAATGGCATTCCCAGAGATGCCTTGTCCCCCTTGGGCCATAAATTGAGACATCACTCACCAGTTGTCCTGGCGAATTTCCCCCAGAAAGGCCACTTATGAAGTGACTAATCACGTTGGAGGCTAATTTACTGAACACTTACAGCCATTGGGGTGTGGTGGGAGGGCATGAGGAGACTGTGAACCTAGGATATGATCCATTATGTCCCCAGACTGAGGACCCAGCTCTGGCTCATCCCTGCATCCTCTCCAAGGAGATGGGGCCACTTTTCCTCTCCCATCAAACTGCAGAAATCACTGCGTGGTCAGGCAAAGCCAACATATTAGGAGCCTTAGGCTAAAACGTGCAAAAGCCCTGGTATTTCTGGTCTGGAACGGACATTAACTTCTCCCTGGGCAGCTGTAGTAAGAGCGCTAGGGTACACTCGAGGTTGGAGAGGAAATGAAGATTATAAGTGTAATGTAATATTCATTTCCCCAAATTTGGATAACCCGGTGACTAAATCAGGGAAGTCTTAATTCTGAACCCTACACAGAGGCTCTTCATATTTCAGAGCTCACTGTCTGATCCACCTCTTTCCCCTACAAACTTTCTGCTCCTGGAAAGGAGCTTGGCTATAGGGAGTGCTTTTACCATTCATGTTCTGCTGGAAGTTTATTGCATAAAGTAATGGGCTTGGCCCTCTTTGGAGGAGGGGAGCCGACAACACGCTTTTTGGAGACGTGTGGACCTTACCCCCACCTCTGAGGTACCAAGTAGGAGCAGAGGGCTGGCATACTGCCCTGCGCTTGCTACCCACCTTCATGTGCCAATATGGTCTCACCCCACTGCTGGTTTTGGTCAAATGGCAGCTCTACGGTAATCCAAATAGGAGCTTAGAAAGCGTGGTATGCTTATTCAATGATGATGTATATAGCACCTTTTCATCTCTTGCAAAGTCTAGGATAGGGGGCTATCCATTAACAACTGCAGACTTAAAGGGATGTAAAATGAAAGGAACACAGTTAAAGAGAGCATCACCTAGTGTCATGCCTTTCACCTGAGATGTGCTAACAGTACTGATGGAGATTCCGGTTACCAGGGCATTAGTAAATGAGTGCGTATCGCAAGATGAGTCAGCAAATCTATGACACCATCTCTTTGGTAATGGACTCCTCTTTAATTTTTTGCCCCCGGATATTCAGTTTGAGTTGAGGGAGAGTGCAGGATGTTCTGTCCGTGAACTCCAGCCACAGAGAAGGGCGAAGAGAAGTGGGGTGTGGGGAAGAGGGAACAGCTAATGTGCCCGAGCGTCTACGAGTGTAAAGTCACGTACTGGAGTGTTGTGCTGCCAACAAGAATTAAAATACGCAGGTGCCTTTATGCAGAAGTGACCACATTATGCAAGGCAGCAGAACAAAACTCCTGTACTGGCAGTCAAAGGCTCTTTGACTGTGACGTTCCTACAAAATGACTGATCCCAAGCGAAGAAAATTCTGAAACGTTTCTGAAGAATTCAGTTGATTTTGTGAGCCTCACAGCCTCTGCTTACCTCCCTTGATTAAAATTCTCAACCTAGTTTTCTAAAGGCGTTTCCAGAGGCTAAGAAAGCTCATTGCAAAGTTTTCCTTCTTATAGAGAATTAAAAAGGTTTATAAGAATGATAAAAATTGAAGTTAACATTGTATCCCTGAACATGGGAACCAGTAGAATTAGACAAATACATACATGAATTAATAATGGTATTTATGGTGGGCAGTGAGAAGAGAATTTGTTTGTTTGTTTGGCTTTTGGGTTTTTTTTAACATCTTGATTGGAGTATAATTGCTTTACAATGGTGTGTTAGTTTCTGCTGTATAACAAAGTGAATCAGCTATATGTATACATATATCCCCGTATCCTCTCCCTCTTGCGTCTCCCTCCCACCCTCCCTATCCCACCCCTCTAGGTGGTCACAAAGCACCGAGCTGATCTCCCTGTGCTATGCGGCTGCTTCCAACTAGCTATCCATTTTACGTTTGGTAGTGTATATATGTCCATGCCACTCTCTCACTTTGTCCCAACTTACCCTTCCCCCTCCCCATGTCTTCAAGTCCATTCTGTACGTCTGCATCTTTATTCCTGTCCTGCCCCTAAGTTGTGAGAAGGGAATGCTTTACTCTGTCTTAAAAAATTATTTTATTCAGCAAAAACACTTGTGAGAGAAAGATGTGATAATGAGTAAATTCCTAGGAAGCTTAGAGTCTAGGAAAGACATACAGATGTCTACAAAGAACAATAAGGCGTGACAGAAGAGTTTATCTACTGTGAGAGCACAGAAAAGGGAACGCTTAGAGCATGGTTTATTGACATTCTTTTTTTTTTTTTTTTTTTTTTTTTTTTTTTTTTTTTTTTTTTTGT
>NW_006780945.1:4351006-4387971 GCF_000442215.2 Lipotes vexillifer
CAGGCTCAGCGGCCATGGCTTGCGGGCCCAGCCGCTCCGTGGCATGTGGGATCTTCCCGGACTGGGGCACGAGCCCGTGTCCCCTGCATCGGCGGGCGGACTCTCAACCACTGCGCCACCAGGGAAGCCCTGACATTCTATTTTAATTTAAATTATAAGTGTGACACAACACTGATTTTTCAAATGTCAACAAATAAAATACTCATTGATTGATTATACTGAAGCCACTTCTAATAGTCATGTGATCCATCACTAGGCTGTCCAGAGCATGGGCTCCATTGGGATTTAGTCTGGTCTCTGCCACTTCTTTACTGTGTGACCAGGGACAACTTATTTTACCTCTTTTTGCCTCAGTTTTCCCATCTTTACAATGGGAATGATAACAGTGCCTATCCCACAGGGTTGTTCTGAGTTTTAGGAAAGTCTATGTAGGAAAGTGCTTGGGACAAACAGGTATTCAATGGATTAGTTATTATTGCAATATTATCATCTCAACATAATGTATAATGAATGCTTTTCTGCTTTGGATATACAAGAGAACAGCAACAACCGAAACCAATAAAACTTTGTTGAGATTCTAAAGGTTGATTCTGAATATTATCAAATCTGAATAGTGTCCAGGGAATATATACTGATGAATCTTTTGTATAATGATAATGAATACACCCAAAGTCATGTATGAGCCCCAAGAAGCCACAGAAATGTGATGGTGGGATTTGCTCTTGTCTAAAGGATGGACCAGTAGCTAAATTATATTTAAAAGAAAGACTCTTTCTCTCCCTTCCCTCTTCCTTTCCACCCATCTTCTTTCTTTGCTCTACATCTTATTCCTCTTTTTTTTTTTTTTTCCATCCTTACCCTTTAAGTGAGTGATTTGAGGACATGCTGTAAAGGAACTGTAGCTATCTAACAGACATGCGAGAAATTGCCACGTAGAGTGAGAGAAACTAAGCACAGTATGTTCTTCTAAGGTGGCCACAACAGGAGGAGCAGAGGGAAGAGGCAGTTATGGCAGGATTTGCCTTGGAGGTGATGTTTGGGCCAAATCTGAAAAGATGAGGAAGAACTGAGCTTTCAGTGAAGATGGCGCAGGAGAGAAAGGTCGATTAAATAGTCATACCTTTCAGATACGTTGATGGAGTTTCAAACATCATGTCTTTCATGATACCGTGACTTTATCATGTAACTCTCGACAAGAAAAAAATATTTTAATCCTTCTAGGTAACTAGGATTGAAGTGATTACACAATGTCATTCTCAAATTTTAATTCAAAGAGAAATAATGTGACGTAATATTTCTTGAGAATTTCAGGGGAAGCTGGAATGCAACATATTCCTATGTTTTATCTACCATCAATTTCTTAACTTCATCTTTGTATTTTATCTGCATAAAGGCTTTTACTTTTTAAAGGGTAATGGTCCCAATTGGAGATTTATAAGCTGGAAAGAGTTAGTTCCTCTCCAAAACAGACATGAGGAGTTGAAGTATTGAGGGCGGATCGAGTTTAAGTGCTTTTAGTGTTTATTTGAGTAAAACAGGTCCACTTTTCGTGCGTTTACCTAATGGCATTTCAGAGAAAGAGAAGAAAGTTTATAGCAGAGAGAAATCTTACTTATTGAGGGATTTGTGTGACAGGCAGTCACTGAATCAGACAAAATAAATTAACAAAAATTTAATTAGCTTGTATCATTCTTGTCAAAACTGACAACTAAAACATGGAGAAAAGATCATGTTTTCTCCAGAGAATGTTTTATTTCTTTTTTTTCCTCTTCTGAAAAGGAACTTTGACTTATACAACTATTTATAGATTCTGCATGGACTGCTGTTTTCTCCATTTCAGGAAGATTCAAGAGTTAAGTCACAAGTGATGGGGGACTTTCTCCCCACTCCCCATCCAGGGTCCATAGAGCCTCTTGTCTAATTGTACGCATTCCAGCTGCAGGGTTTGCTATCGGGGCCCATCTCTTTTTCGTGGTGCTTCTGAATAAGAACAGAACACCCACCACTTAGTCAAGCTCTATCTACCAACTCAGCAGTGAGCTCACCAGAGAGTATTGGCAAGATGATTCTAAAGCAAGTCATTACAACTTCTCAATCACTTGACTTGGGCGTTGTCCATCCGTGGGACCACTCAGGGAAATTGCTCCCTCCCCTGTCCCCTCACCTACCCCACTGCTGCTACAGTATCAGCAGACCTTGGAGCTGCCTACAAGAAATGGCTGATAAATGCTGAAATCACATATATCATTTAGATACAGAGGTGACATACTTAGGAAGAACATCATTATTCGGATTCCCCCATCCTCTACCAGAAAAAAAAATACAGTTTTTACTTTACTCCATCATCAATTTAATCAACTTATATAATCAGATTACTCCATAATCAATGACTCTCTGCTGGGGGTGCATTTGTCTCCCTCCCCCGGGGACATTTGACAATATCTAGAGACATTTAGCGTTGTCACAAATGTGCCAGGGAAGCTGCTGACATCTACTGGGTAGAGGCCGTGGATGCTGTTAAATATTCTGCAGTGTACAGGACAGCCTTCCACAACAAAGAATGATCCAGTCCAAATGTCCATAGTGTTGAGATTTTTGAAACCCTGGTATAAGTGAAAGTATTACATGGTATTCAAGGCATAAAACCTAGAGAAAAATTGAGGTTTCAGATGATTTATTAATTACTGTATCCTTGCTTATGCTATTTATTATACTAAATTCATCATGAATGTAAACCTTATTGTATGTATGTTCTTACTGTATACACAGCTTGGGACCAACATATCTGTTAGTTAGCTTTGCTTCCCGAGGTACCATTAACCCCTCAGGGAAAACCCAAACATTCAATTTGCTTGTGTCCCTCATGAGTCCAACAGAGAGTCGGATTGTCTGTAATCAGCACCTCTGGTTGGAAACAGAACTGATTTCCAATCAGAGGTGAAGCAGTTATGGTTTGTGAAATGTCAAGGGGATTTTGGAAACTGTGCCTTTTGGCAAATACCACTGCCTGGAAAGGCATCTCATTTATAAAGTGTGGGGTAGGCTTCAAGGGGGTTAGGCTGTGAAATAGGAGGGGTATGGCGTTTGTACAAAAAGTCCTAGAAACACAGAAAGTGTCATTTTTTTAAATAAAGTAATTATCAATTTTATGAGCAGGAATAATAATTTTCAGCCTAAGAGTACAACTAGAATATGTATTTTCCCTAACAAAGCAACATTTGTTCTCTCCCACTTTCTCTTTTCTCGCTATTTTTTTTTTTTTTCCTCCCCTTTGTGGAGAAATGTTGAGTGAACATTTACTTAGCAATTAGGACTTCATGGCAAAACTTTCAAAGCTGTGCTAGGCAGAGAGTCAGAACCTACATTTGGTGGTGAGGTTTTAAGTGCCCACGATGAACAGGAGTCTGTATAGTTTTCCTGTCCCTCACTGGGTGGCTTTAACACCATTTCGAGAAACAAAAGGATGACTATGGGGGATTAGTTGTAGAACCTGTCTGGGAGAATTTTGCTCTCAGATTTTATTAGGATTTCTATCAGCATTTCCATTATTTAGAGACTCCATCACTTGGGTGGTGATAATATGGAAAACCGTAGCAAATGCCAAATAAACTCCAAACCCTGTGGGTATATTTCTAGACAGTGATCACCGCTTCGGGGATTTTTTTTTTTCACGCCACTTTAATCTTTGTTTTCACTCTGAACAAGAGAATAAACTAGGATGGTCTTCGTACTTTTGTTTATATTTTTGTCCGTGGCTGGACTCTCTTGCTGACCTGCATGTGCTTTATCTACTTTGTGGATTAGCCACAGAAGATGTTGCATCCTGGTTTGTTTTTGTTTATTTTAAAAATATGTCTGGCTTCATCACTTAAAAATTATGTCTTCTAGAAGTGCAAATTAATGCTGAGGCAGGCGGAGCTAGCCAGGCCCCAGGCAAAACTTTGAAGTGAGAAAAGTTTCATTTAATATTTTTTTCTATGATTGCCACTTGACTCTAGAGCTCTTTGAGGCTGGCATGATCTTGAGCTACAAAGAATCATTGCCCAGACTTCTCAGTTAATAGGTGAGGAGACTGAGGTCTAAACCTGTCTAAGGACGCCAGAAATTAGAAGTAGGACTGCGATTAAATGACAAATTCCCTGACTTCTCTTGGAGCTATTAAAGCTATTAATGGTGATGACCATTTCTTAGGTAGGCATTTGAATATATGCATTTATTACATAGGAGGTCCTGTTAGTCTAAGAAATTACGACTTGGGTAAATGAGTTCTGGCCCCTTTTTCCCCTGCAAAATTCACACTCCTTAATTGATCAGCTCTTGGCTGCTGTCATACTGAAAACCAACAGCCTGCAGGAATCTGCTTGCTATTACCTATGCCTGAAAACGTCTCACTAATTCACCTAATATTAGCTCTATTTGTGTTTTGTGCCAGGCATTACCTATAAAGCAGTGAACAAAACAAACAGGGATCCATTTTCAAGGACAGGATGGAGGGGATCTGTTAGAAAAACCAATCTATGCTTGTGGATCACTGAGGAGTGAACATACTTTAATGGCTCAAATTTGATTATAAGAAAATAGGTATTTTCTAATTTGTTTCAGATTTTCTGCTATCAAAAGTGTTTTATTTTATTAAATTATATTATTTATATTTTATTTAAAGTGAACAAAATGATTTCAGCTTCAAACTTCCGAAGAATCTGCAGGTAGCTCACAATGAGTAGACTGCATTGTATCACATAAACTAGCTTTTTTTATCATGAGTTTGAGATGGAAAATAAAGAAGGAGGGGGGAGAAAAGGGAGGGGGGGTATGAGTATAATCCACCCACATCCTACACAGTGTGGAAACCACACACCACCCTGTGAAACTCAGTGGAATGTTAATCTCTCTGATAAAGTCTTTATGAATTCTACAATGAACCAAGGTCTCTTTAATAACAAAAGTATCTCAAAATGCCCTCAATACCATGTATCTGAATATGTTCCCAGCTGCTTATTGTACTTGATGTAACATAGTTGCCATGAGTCCCTGTCCTCTCAAGGCTATTTCTGCAGGAGCAGAAAGTGCACACATTTCAGGAGTAAGCCACCTCGAGATGTTGATATTAACTAAAATATCTTTAAATTCACAAAAAGAATAGTCTGTTTACCGAGATACTTACCATTTTTGCTGCACTTTGTTCCCGATGTTCCTAGTTTCCCCTCTGGGTTTTCTAGCCACTCTTTGGTAGCTCCTACTCTCAGGGAGTGCAAATACCTGATAAAATTTGTTCCTGTGGGATATTTGAAGATGTATCTTTATAAGAACCAGGACCAAGGCAAATCAGTTTTGTTTCATTTGATAGAAATGCAATATTCTGGTTATCTCTCTAATCACTTTTTTATCGTGTTCACTCAGATCTTGTTTATTTGCTTGTTTATTTTCAGCTTAAAGGGAAGAATCTTTCTATTGCCAGTGCCTAAACCCCTTACTGGCATTTGATAAATATTTGCAAAATGAAGGAATATATGAATAATATATAAAATGACCTTAAATTTTGGTGACAATAGGTAATTTAGCCACAGTTTATATAGCTTCGTGTCCCAGTCACTTCTTATTTATGGTAGTAGTGTCTGTAGTGACTGGGAGAGTGGGAAAGAATCTTTATCGTACCATTTTCCCCTAAGATGGCTCAGTTGTTGGATAATAAAGAACAAGTTTGAAGACCTAGTAAATAAGTCAAAGGAAAATTTATTAATGTTTTTGACTATTCAGATTTTAAATCGCATTTTCCTTCTTTTTATCGATAAGAATGATATGAAACATGTGTATAATATTTATTTAACATTTTCTACCATGTAACCAGTTGAAAATTTAGAAAATAATTAAATATCAAGTTAAATATTTGAATAGTTTTATATAATTGAAGTTAATTCAAATATGGCTCTCAGAGTTCTGAATATAATAAAATAAGATTCCGCGGGGGAGAGCACATTTTCAAGTTAATTGTAGACCTGGTTATATTAACTTTTCAACTGTATAAGCTTCTCCATTAAGATTAAAACAAGGCATTTGTTTTAATTTTCATAGGAGAAGGTTACTAGAATGGTATGAACATTTCAAATTTTTATGCATCACATTTCTTTATTTTCCTTTGATTTAAATGACTGATGGTAACTTTGAATTTCATGATGAGATGGTCAGCTTTAGGTAGTCTCCAGGTATTCAGTTGCAGACTAATCTAGGTGTTGCTATGAAGATATTTTCTAGATGTGATAAAGTCTACAAGTAGCTGACTTTATGTAAAAGAGATTACCCTAGATAGTCTGGGTGGGCCTAATTCTATCGGTTGTACAGCTGTGAGAGCAGAACTGAGATTTTCCAGAAGAATAAGAAATTCTGCCTGTGGATTATAGCTTCAGTTTGTATCTGAGAGTCCCAGCCTATCCTTCCTGATGGCCTGCCCTGCGAATTTCAGACTTGCCTGGCCAGCCCCCATAGACATGTCAGCTAATTCCTAGCAATGTCACTTAGTATCTGCCTCCTAGTAGTTCCATTTTTCTAGTGGAATACTGACTGATACACATGAAAATTACAAAGATGCTCTATTGTACCTTCTGGTTAATTTTTAATAGTTAATGAATATTTTCTTTTAACTCTAAATTTATCACTCCTAATAGTCAAAGATACACAATACTTAATTTCTCAAAAGGTACCTAGGTTAGAAGGAGCCCTAGAGCTAATTCTGTAGCAACACGAATAATTCCCAAAGGCTTGGGCTTTTATCTGTTATAGCAAGTGGGTATTAGTTATCTATTTCTGTCTAGCTTATTACCCCAAAACTTAGTCACTTAAAATGATACGCATTTACTGTCTCACAGTTACTGTGGGTCAGGAATACAGATCTGGCCAGCTGGGCTCTGTGCTTCAGGGTTGGTCATGGGCTGCAATCAAAGCGTTGGCTGGGGCTGTGCTCTCATCTCAGAGGTAAACTGGGGACAGATCCACTTCCAAGCTCACAGGTTGTTGGCAGGATTCAGTTCCTCATTGGTTGTTGGATGGAGGGACTCAGCTCCTTCCTGGCTTTTTGGATAGAGTCCGAGCTCAGTTCTATGCCATGCGGTCCTGGCAGCTTGCTTCATCAGAGCCAGAGAGGGAGAGAGATATGCACTGACACTGCAGAGGCTTTTGTAACATAATCACAGAGGTAACATCCCATCCCTTCTTCCATATTCTGCTCATTAGAAGCAAGTCACTAGGCCCAGCCCCCACCAAAGGGAAGAGGAGTGTCAAGGGTGTGAAAGACAGAGGGTGAGGTGATGAGCAGCCACCATAGAAGACTGTCCACCACGTCAAGGTTTCTAAAAATGAGGTACATTTGAATAACATCTACTAGCAGAAGCCCCGAGATGTGCAGTGACGGCAAAGAGAAGCCAGTCTTTGCAAAGAGGAAGGTATCGCGGTCCAGGCCATGAACTTTCAGTTTCCCCCAATGCTTATAGCTTTAGCTGTGATAATAGAAGCAGAGATCTCAAAATGTGTGTTTCACTGACCATTTCTCAGCCCTCTCCACATTCCTCTGTCATTCCTAAAGGCATGACAATAAGAAAATAACCCAATGTCTGTGGTTGAAGCCAGAGCCAAAAACTATATGTAAAGGATTGTACCCACACCAGGCAAGCACTCAGCAGTGTAAAGGAGGAGGATCAAGGATTTGGGAATCTGGGTAAATACACAGTAACTCTAACTAATTAATAAAGCCAAGTAGTGTGTGTTGGCGAAAGGAAAAGTGTTAGGGTGATGGGGAGGAGACAAACCAGATGGGGTCTGGAAGTGTTTGTTCCAGGCCCATGGATGTTGCCAAAGCACTATTTTGAAAGGTGCCAACATCAGAGAATTCCTCAGGGGAAATTCTTGTGCTGGGAAGAAGGCTGTCTTATTTGTGAAAAACACCTTCATATTTCAGGTCACAACACAGCAGTTCGGATGAAACTGGTTTGCAGAATGTAATCCTTGTCAACCCGCTTTCTTCTTGGCATTATAGAGTCTCAGAGTTATAAGGCAATCTAAATATCATGTAGTTCAACCTCTACCCCAGTGCAAGATTCTTTTCTACCAGGTTGATTGAAGGTCATCTGTATCTTCTTGAGGCATCTAGCGATAGGGAATTCACTGAGTCCTGAGGCAGCCCTTTCAATATTAGACCTATCGCGTTGATGTAATGTCGAGTTAAAATCTGCCCTCCTGTCTGATCGATGACTTGGTTCTAACTTGGCTCTCAAAGGGAGCACAAAACCAGACTGTTCTCTATTCAGTGTCATGGACTCTACCACGTGCTAAAAATACTTCTATGAATTTTTCCAGTCTTCCTCTACAAGCTGTATGTCTTCCATGATACATCGTGTTTTTCTTTGTATGTCACACCTTCCCACAGCTCTCCCCTCTCTCTGTAGGATGTTTCTTTTAATAAGTTCTAATTTGGCATGTTTCATCTTAAAGTACAAGTATCTGATTTGGAGACATCACTCCTGGATATAAAAATCAGCAGAGAACTCTTCTTACATGGTGTAAACAATAATGATGTTAGGGTTTGGGGCAGTAAATATTATATCGTTAGTTCATTTAAATTTCTGAACAAAGAAAATTCTCCCTGAACCTTTCTTCCTTTCTTTCTTTCTTTTTCTTTCTCTCTCTCTCTCTCTCTTTTTCCTTCCTTCTTTCTTTCTTTCTTTCTTTGTTTCTTTCTACTAGACTATGAAGATAATGAGACAAGAGAATGAGCTTACATCTATTATTTTCTACTCTGTGTTGGACTCTGTTGTGGTGCTTCATATGCATTACTTTATACTTCCTCAAACTCTGGAAAATACTTAGGGTTTCCATCCTACTGATGAGAAAACTGAGGCTCAGAGAATTTAAGTAGGTTGTTCACATTTACATAGCTGTTAAACAGTAGACCTTGGATTGACACTAGCTGTATTTAAATTGTGTGCTTTTCCTCCAATAAACAAAGCCAGACAACACTCATAATTAAGTCTCAAGGAGTTTCAGAGATGACCTATTCAAAGCCTGGTCATATTACAGGTAAAGAGATGTACATTCTCTCTCAAGATCTAATTTGTTTAAATTGACCTAACTTAAAGGCAGGGCAAGGGCTGGAAACCAGGTTCCCTCCACAGTGCTCTTTCCATCATGTTGTGACTGTGTAATTGATTAAAAGAAAAACTGCTTTGGATTTATCTCCATGTGATTTCCTCTTTTAGGTTTTGATTTATCATTTTAAGATTGGTGAGCTTGTATTAAATCTTTGGGTCAGTTGTGGTGTTAAGTGCCCTGTCCAGATGGGTGTCATCAGCAATTTAGATAATTCTGCTGCTATGGCAGACACACATGCATGCACACAGTACACTTATTTATTTATTTAGTCAAAATCCGTTGAAAAGCCAGAAGTAGAAGAGCCTTGTAACGGTTTATTAGAGAATCCCTTATAGAGTGGGAAAAAGTTCTTAATCAGTGCTCTTAAGACATAACTTCTGGGACTTCCCTGGTGGTGCAGTGGTTAAGAATCTGCCTGCCAATGCAGGGGATGCAGGTTCAAGCCCTGGTCCAGGAAGATCCCACATGCCGCGGAGCAGCTAAGCCTGTGCGCCACAACTACTGAGCCTGTGCTCTAGAGCCAGTGAACCACAACTACTGAGCCCGCGTGCCTAGACCCCGTGGTCTGCAACAAGAGAAGCCACCGCAATGAGAAGCCTGCGCACCACAACGAAGAGCAGCCCCTGCTCGCCACAACTAGAGAAAGCCCGCACATAGCAACGAAGACCCAATGAAGCCAAAAATAAATAAATTAATTAAATTAGAAAAAAAAAAAGACATAACTTTTCAACCAGGTTTGACTACACTCAACATTAACCAGCTCCTGCTGCCTTATCTATGACTGTATCTAAACAACAATGGCTAAGACTGTGTCAGAGTCATACAAATTATGTAACCATTATTTCTTTTTTTGTTTCATTTCGTTTTATGTCATATTACCTTTTTTATAGCATTCACTGGTATGTTTGTAGAATACAGATTTTTTTAAATGCTCTGGTTTTGTCTACCATAGTTATTTCCTTGTCATATATATATATTTTTTACATCTTTATTGGAGTATAATTGCTTTACAGTGGTGTGTTAGTTTCTGCGTTATAACAAAGTGAATCAGTTTTACCTATACATATGTTCCCATATCTCTTCCCTCTTGTGTCCCTCCCACCCTCCCTATCCCACCCCTCGAGGTGGTCACAGAGCACTGAGCTGATCTCCCTGTGCTATGTGGCTGCTTCCCACTAGCTATGTGTTTTACATTTGGTAGTGTATATATGTCCATGCCACTCTCTCACTTTGTCACAGCTTACCCTCCCCCCTCCCCATATCCTCAAGTCCATTCTCTAGGAGGTCTATGTCTTTATTCCTGTCTTAACCGCTAGGTTCTTCATGACATTTTTTTTTTCTTAAATTCCATATATATATGTTAGCATACAGTATCTGTCTTTCTCTTTCTGACTTACTTCACTCTGTATGACAGACTCTAGGTCCATCCACCTCATTACAAATAGCTCAATTTTGTTTCTTTTTATGGCTGAGTAATATTCCATTGTATGTACGTGCCACATTTCTTTATCCATTCATCCGATGATGGACACTTAGGTTGTTTCCATCTCCGGGCTATTGTAAATAGAGCTGCAGTGAACATTTTAGTACATGACTCTTTTTGAATTTTGGTTTCCTTAGGGTATATGCCCAGTAGTGGGATTGCTGGGTCATTATGGTAGTTCTATTTGTAGTTTTTTAAGGAACCTCCGTACGTGATTTTTATGTAAATGTGAACCAATTCATACCCCTAGGCTGGTGTGGTCTAAAGAAACAATGGTTAACCAATAGATATTGGTTAACCAATATTGGTACCCAATAGATATTGACTAATTTATAAAATGCCTTATTAAGACGATATTGACGTAAAGTAAATACAAGGGAGACTGAAGCCCATTCTGCTACTCTACCACCACCACCAAAATCCAAACCAACCAACCAACCAAACAAAACACCATAGGCAATTACTTTAGTGTATACTGAAGACCTAAATGTCCTTTCATCCCCTCTTCAGTTGAGCAGGCAGCTTGAGATTCCTTATGAATAGCAATAGATGTTAGATGTTGAGGCTGCTAGCTCGCCCTGTGCTCACCAGGTCTTCAAGTTTATTCATGGCTAGCCCTTGAGCTGGTTTCAGATTATGGGTATTGTGACCTTATTACCTCTCCAAAGCTTCTGCATTCATCATTCTGAGAGCAACTCAGGTGTCAGCAAGATCAGACAATGTTTGTGGCTTCAGCTAAGGTTAAAGAGAGGCAAAGATTCCTACAGGTGATGATGCCAGAGAATGAATCAATAGTCAAATGTAACCCAAGTTCCAGCTTGTTAACACAGTGCATGGTTCAGCTGTATTTTATTCCTTAATAGATTTTTGAGAGTAAGCTCATTAGTCCAGGTGCCCGATATTGCTGTAGTCCAATTTCTAAATGTATTTAGTTCAGAAGATAGGTTTTGTTTTTCAAAAGGTCAAAAGAGACCTGTAGTTGTCTTTGCATCCCTGGATAACTCAGAATATAAGTGAGAGAGGTCAGTGGAGGTACCTCCCCAACAAATTGAAGTGCGCACTAAATAATCAGAACAGTGTCCCTTTAGAAGCCTCATCATCAAGTTTTAAGATCACACACTGGTGAAATAGAGACCAATACCTGGAAAGGGTATATATATACTTTGATAAGCAGAACTATATCATATGGATATTCGTGTCTGAGACTTACAATGGGCAGAGAAACATGGCTGTGACTCAGTTTAACCTAGTATGCCAAACATTAGTCTAAGATTCACTAACTTGGAGCTTGATTTCCATGTAGAAAGGGAGGCAGAAAGAAATTACTTTGTATAAAAGCTTAAATTAGGAAAACCCTTTGTACATTAAAAATAGTATTCTAAGTTTGGATATAATAGCTAAGTTGTATAAAAAAAGAAAGAAAAACAAAGTAAAACATCCTTTCACTCAAGTAATATTTGTAGGTCTGCTCTGACCCAGACATGATGCTAGAGACTAGGGATGCCACTGAGAACAAAATAAATATAACTCTGTCCCTCCTGAAGATTTAATCTAGTAAATGAGGCATATATGAAACACGGTCATTATAATACAGTGTGAAAATATTATAATAAGAGGATTTTAAGACGGGATATTAAGATGACATAAGAGGGTCACTGAAATCAGACTTGAGGTTATGGAAGGTTTAGGCTGAACTCTAGAGTTTTGGGTTGGAGGGAGGACAGAAAGGACAAAGAAAGTGTGAACAGTATTTACAGATGCTGGAAGGCAGGAGAAAGCATGGGGTCGGACAGCCTGTAGGAATGCAGAGAATCAACACCTGATTGCATTTGGAAATGTGTAAAAATGAGAGTGGAAGCCTATTCGAGGATGATGCTGAGTTTCTGGCTTGGATAAATGGTAAAGATTTGATTATAGAGATGGTTGATACGATGTTAAACACATTGAGTTTGAGGTATGTGTTTGAAATCCAAGCGGAGATGTCCAGTAATTTCTTGGCTATATGGGTCTTAATCGTGGGGGAAAGATAAAGGTTAAATCTTCTTAGATTTATATATTTATAGATATGGACATTGTAAACACAGATGGTATTTGGAGCGTATGATTTGATGACATCGTGTAGAGCGAGAAAAAGAGAGGAGAGAACTCAAAGTCGTAGCAACATGAAAAGAAAAGGCAGAGGAAGTAAAGGAGGTGAAGGGTTTGCTATTTGCCTGAACGTCGCATTTCTCAGCAGAAAATGACTTCTAGTGATACGGTTATAGGGTTATTCAAAATCATCTACAATTGCACTGTTTCCTCCTCACTGTCCTTTTTCCTCTGAATCTCTCTCCTCTCTTTTTGCTCTTCTCTCCCACTGTGACCTCCTGTCTACTTCTCCACGCTCTTTTCATATGCATTTGTATTTGTCTAACAAAATTAAAATGGAAGTGTGCATAGAGGTTGAAAAAAGGAACAACTGTGCAGTGTGTCATGTTATAGGGAAATGATTATTCTGAAAACAATAGTATCCAATAATCAGCCTTCTTACTGTTTCTGATTTTACAAATTCACGGCTATGGCTTGGTATCTGTTTTCTTTTAATAAAAAAATAATAAAAACAAATCCATCATAGATAGGTGGATCAATTAATTAGATTGTATAACCAATCATTTCAGTCCGTTTTTAAAGCAACTTTAATGATAAGGCTTCATTGTCAGATACGTCTGTATTCTGGATGATTTCTATTTGTCTCTCCAGATTCACTCTGTGTTTTTCTTTTTCCTGCCTTTTCCTTAATAGACTGACTTTTACAGACCGCATCAACCAGGTTTCCTTGCCCCTTGCTTCCAGTGGACTTTGACCAATGAGAGGCACTGGCAACAGATGGGAGGGGAGCGTGAGAGTGAGATCGCTAATTTGCTGGCTCCTTTTCTGCTGGCCACAAGTTTTCAGAGGTTTTATTTCTCGACCTAAGGATATAGCTCCTCTTCTATCACTGTCTTCCTATATGGGTCTCTCCATGTACAAAACATGTACGACCCTTGTTCTTCAGTCTTAGCAATGATAAGGGATCTTTGATCTTACTAACCATGGGGTGATGCCTTTTTGCTTTCTGTTAATCCTTTGTAAATAGTGTCTCCGTGAAACTCTTCTCAGGCACCTCATTTAAATGTTCTCTTTGCTTCAGGTACTCTGATGGAGAGAGTCTACCTACACTGGACTGTAGGTTATTTAAGGATGAGAACCAGACCTTATATATTTTATCTTTGTGTCCTTAGTGCCTTAGAAAAGGACTAGAGCCTTCAGAAGTGTCTCCAGGAAGTATTTTAAAGGTTTATTGGAAGAACGAATATATGAATGAATACTACTTTTAGGTTGAGATAAGCAGAAACAACACAGAGGAAGAGGCAAAACAACTTATAAAATAGACCTTGAAAATTGTGCTCTGACCCCAGTCTACTTAGCACCATAGACAGATGTATCCAGCTGGTGACTATCTCTCCTTTTAAAGAAAATTCAAATAAACCACCTAGATTACAATAGCACCAAATCTGGAACTAGGCTCCACATATTGATGTGCACACAGAAAAGTTAGGTGGAAACACATGGAGACTCAGGAGGCTATGTTCAAAAGGAATGTAAGCCACAGGGTTCCTTTCTTGAGAAGTTTGGGATTAGCTCCTGTGGTTTGGCTGGTTACAAGGTAGATGTTTAGCAAAAGCATAACAGACATTTCCCTTTCTGTCCCGGGCAACACAGTGTCCAAACCAAAAAAGCATTCTTCTGCCTAGAAAACAAAATAAAACACAACGAAATGTCACAAGCCCACAAAGCAGCATGTCGATGCAGTATTTCCCACTGAGAATCTTGAGGATTAAGAAACAGTATGGCCAGATAAATGTCCTTTTCATGGCCTTCTTGCTGTACACAAAGTAAAATGTTAACCCTCAATGAGCTGGTTTACTAAAAGAGCTGCACACATTAGAGTAGACTTGCATGCAGTATGGGAGGTGGAGGGGAGAGCTACATTGAGGTGCCAAGTGAACTGATTTTTTTCCATTTATGTTGTGAGAAAAGCAACAGAGAGTGACTGGATTACTAAGTCTAAAAGCAAATGGCGGTGATGAATGGGCAAAGGTTTCCAGGGAAGACAGTGAGTATCTGTGAAGTATTTATATGTTGGTCAGCTGTCCTTTTATAATAATGTTCCCACTGTTCCCGTGCTTCCTACTATTGCTGTTATCACTAGTCACATCACTGCTAGTGTCACCACCACCAACAATGTTTTCATGACCACGACCACAGTCAAAACTAACAGTAATTACGAGTATCCTGGCTGTGTTCTTCTGTGCTCATCCATGAGGAATTGTACAATATAACACTGAATTTCTTCCTCAGATTAAAATGCATACCACACTCTCTCACTATGTGACCAAAGAGTTTAGCAGGCATTGTGCTCATCAAAAGTCATGAATGCTAATTCGTAGCCCTCAATTCTCCACTAGCACACTGACTTTGAGCTACTTAGAAAGTAGGTAAGAAAATAATTTTTAAGCCAGCTTTTCATCAGTATGGTTAAGCAAAAGTCCAGAGATTGTGAAGTGGAATAAAGTATTGCATCACAGAAGAAATGAAAGTCATGAAACACAAACACATACACACACATACACACACAGACATTCATACACATACATACATATGTATATACATACTAAGGACTGTAATAACTTTGCAGTTCTGTCTGCTTCCTTCTTTGAGACTTCATTGAAGTATAATTTTTATAAACTGAAACTCATCCGCTTTAAATGTACAGTTCTGTGTTTCGGTAAATATATACAGTAATGAGACCAGTACCAAAATCAAGTTTCAGAACACTCCTAACCCCTTCCCATATTTCCCTCATGTCCTTCTGTGGTCAATATCTGCCACCAACACTGACCCTGAGAAATAACTGATTTGCTTTCTGTCATAGCTGTTTTGTCTTTTCTTGAATGAACCATTACAATAAACAGCCTTTTACTATATTAATTTCTCTATTGAATTTCACCTATATTTCTTCATGTTATTATTTTAATAGTTGCTTTATGGTATGCATTATGTATTTTTGACTTACACCAATAGGTTTCACGTTAATACTGAAATATTTCCAGTAAAGCATGGGAACTCTGTATTAGAATAGCTCCCCCAACCCAACATTATACTATTGTTTTCATAATCTGTACACATTACAGACCCAATAATAAATGTTTGCTCTAATTTCTTAAATTATTTTTGTTTTAAACAGTCATATGTATTTTAAGGAAGTTAAGAGAAGCAAAGATTAGTGTATGTATATACCAGTATTTTATTTTATTTATTTATTTATTTGGCCACGCCTGGAGGCTTGTGGGACCTTAGTTTCCCCAACCAGGGACTGAACCCTGGGCCCTCGGCAGTGAAAGCACCGAGTCCTAATCGCTGGACCGCCAGGGAAGTCTCCCCAATATTTTATATTTCTGCATATATGTACCATTTCTTGTGGATCCAGGATATGATCTGGTATCATTTCTCTTTAGTCTTAATCCCTTTAGTATATCTTGTAGCATAAAGCTGCTACCAACAAATTCTGTCAGGCTTTTTTCTTTTTTTCAGACGTTGATGCTGGAACTTGGGGGCAGAGAAATCTCTTAGGCAAGAGTCCCAAAAGCTCATTGTGTTTTTTCTTTTCTTTTCTTTTCTTTTCTTTTCTTTTCTTTTCCCACAATGCAGTAGTACTTTTTCATGAACGAGTACTTCTCAAGTTCTTGCTTTTGCCTTTGGGTGTTTTCCAGTGCTCTGGAAAGGTTGATTTCTAATATTTTTTTTTTCCAGTATTTTTCTGCAAAGGGAAATTGACCTCATGGATCCATTAATACATGGAGAATCACCTATTTTGCATCTTTTTATGTGTGAACACACTCCATTATCTGATTTTTTTGATGTCTCTATGCCTCAGATATATCAGGACTGGAAACATAAACTGAAGCAAGTCCAGTGGATCAATGGGGTTCAGTAGTGCAGTGGACTGAATTGTGCCCCCCTCCAAATCCATATGTTGAAGCCCTAACCCCTAATGTTACTATATTTGGGGATAGCACCCTTAGGAGGTAATTAAGGTTAAATGAGGTCATAAGGGTAGAGTATTAATCCAATAGGACTGACCTTATAAGAAGAGGAAGAGAGAATTCTTTCTCTACCACACACACCAAGGAAAGGCCATCTGCCAGACAGGAAGAATATTGAGATTTGGGGAAACAAAGTAATTTATTCATGTAAGTACAAATAACTTATCAGTGGCAGCTCCTTTACTTCAGCTGACTTAATGTGAACAACTTCATCGCTAACAGAAAAGTTACTAGCATATTTCATGACTGTCAAGCTTTAGAGCAGATGTTACACATGTGGCAACTCATCTTTTCTTTGAGTATCAGATTTATCATGTTGATACCATAGTTGTCCATGGTTTCAATGTTCTGGAAATGTGGAGATGCTAACTCTTCAATTCAACTATGACCCACATCCTACATTACTTGCACCTGACCAGCTTCACTCATTGAAATAATATTTTGCTTTGTTAGATGATCGAGACTGTAATGCCTGGAGTCTGTCTTTTCCCACAGTAAACCAACATTTATGTTTGTCCCCAGTCTAAATAGAGGGTCTTTCTCAGCTAAAAATCATGAATTTCCTTAGAAGTAATTATGCATTTCTTTTCTTCTAGTGACAGTTGAGCTAACTGGGTAAAGGACTCAACATATAAAGCTATTGTACTGACTCCAAATTTTAGAGAGCTGAGACTTCTGCCCTCAGTGATATCCATTTGCAATCAAACTCCAAGTCTAAAAGAATCCAAAAAGAAGATAGATGTAGCCACCAAGGAGAAATCAAGACACTTTCCCATTTATAAAGCTCTTTGCTGTCAGTTGTACAACTCATTTCCCTCTACTCACTTTAGACCTTTATTTGCCTATATCAGTTCAATGTACCTCTTCAATTTAGATAAGCTCTCCTCTGTTACTAGAATGATTCTCAACTCTAATGCTTTCCTTCATCACTGGCAGTGTATATCGTGTAACATACGACAGATTGAGCCATGGACATGTCTCCAAGACAAACCAACAATCTTCATTTGCAAATCAGTCCTGTTTCATTTCCCAAAGCATTTAATCTTAAAAAGCTGTGGAACTGGGATTTTTCCCTGTGATCTAGAAGATGCTATCTTGTTTTATTTCACAAATAATACTGAGTACAGTATGTGTATATATGTTCTCTAATTCTGCCCTGGAGCATCTAAAACCAAAAGATTAACATATAAAGATTATCATCTCCTGGGTCATTTTCTCAACTAATATTCTTCACTTTCTCACAGGACAGGTCTGTCAATCTTCTCACTGCTGAATTCTTCAGCATGAGTCAATCCTGTGGTAAAATGTTCCCATTGTTACTATAACTTTAGGCATTGGAGGGAAAGCCCATCTTCAAGGGTTATTTCCAGGATAACAGATTACTAGGAAGAACTGTCAATTACAGAGATGACTGTACAGTGTCTGACACATGGTAGTAACTAAGCAGTTATTCAAATACTTGTTAAATAAATAGACTTCCATTCACATTGTTGTTTACAACAGTAAAAAATACAAAAACAATTTGCATTCATAATATAAGAATATTTTAGATTAGGTATATTATGATGCATTCATTCCATGACATGATACTTGAGTATTAGACGTGATGATTTACCTATGTGCTAATTTATCATAAATGCTTCCTTGAGTCTCCCTCTGTCTTTCCCAGTGCTCTTCTGTGTCTTTTACACCAACCCCCTACTGCTCAGAATTTCCAAAATTCTGCTTTTGGCTCATTTTTAATCTCAAATTTTTTTCCATGGTGGTCCCCTCTACACAGATAATTTTAGCTCTCCCCTGTAGACAATTTACAGGAGTAAGTCATCAGTAGTTGACAAGGGCGTGAAGGCCTTGAATTACAAATAGGGCTTTGACAGGTGAAAATAGGGAGAGGACTATTCCAGGCAGAAGAGAAAGTGTAAGAAAAATAATAGCTGCTAGGAGGAGCAGGTCTATTTGAAGGACAGGTGTGACCCTGAAATATTAGGGGTAAGGCATGAAACTAGTTGGTGCTTGATTCTGTAAAAACTATAAAACTTAGTTTTATAGATAATTGAGGCTCACAGAACGCTTTTCTCAATAGAGAACAAGATGAATGAGTTACACTTAAAGAAGATTCCTATGACAATGCAGGGAAGCTTTGGCTGGGAAGAGGCAAGAAATAAAAGGAGATAAAAGAGCAGAGTGATACAGGTGTGAACTAGTGAGAGTTTATTTAGAGTATAACAGTGGGTATGAAAAATAATACACATGCTGTAGCTCAGCTGTTGGCTAAGTATTGTCCCTTGGACCAAATCTGCCTGTTGCCTGCTTTTGTAAATAAAGTTTTATTGGAACACAGCCACATTCATTCATTTACGTATTGTCTGTGGCTCTTTTCTGTGCTAGAACGGCAGAGTTGAGTGTTGTGGCAGAGACTGTATGGCTTACAAAGACTACACTGCTATCTGGCACTATATCAAAAAAAGTTTGCAAACCCCTGTTCTAACTCAGAGATGCCAGTGTTGACATAACCTAAAGCCTGGCAAAACATAGAGGATGGAACAGAGGAAAAGTCAAAAACAAGTGGAAGTTGTGATTCTGTGTTGACTGCAAGGACGATGGCATCAGAGAGCATCACAGAGTCGGGAAGAGAAAGATGGTGAAGAGTAAGTAGATGTATGCATCTTTGAGTAAAAATTTCCCGAAAATAATGGAGAATTAGAAACTCTTACTGTCTCATCTCTAAGTATAAGCCGTTATTCACAATATTTTGAGCATCAAGGAGAGTTGTAGTGTTGAATCAAGTCAAAGTAGGAGCCTTTTCTGCGTAGTCTAAACATCCTCGAGGCTTTTCTGATTACTTTCCAGGCTTCACTGATGACTTTTTCCTAAACTTTGGTTCTCTAGTTAGGATAACTTAATTCCTGAGCAGTGCCTTGGATGTGATGTAATCACTTTGAATCACCTGAGCAATGATAGTGAATCCTTGATCCCTGAAGACATGTCATGAGAATTACCAATGTCTGAACGTAGATTATAGCAGGTTATTCTCTTAATTCATAGAGTCTCGTGAACACTATCAATCTGTTAGCACTGTGCTCAGAAGTTTTAATCATAGAGCAGTTTTCTCAGTTCAACAATTATTATTTCTTCCATATACGTATTGGAGATAATGCCAACACCACGGAGGATAACTTAGTTCCTTTTCTTGACCATTTTAGTTTTTAAAATGCCTAATTAAAGCTAATAGCCTCACTAAGTTTAAATTGTCATCTTAATGAAAAATGAATTATTAATTATATTTTATGTATATATAAAACTAAGTAGCATGACAATTTTTTACACCCTGTTTTTGCATAAAGATGAAAGTGATGTAAGCAGGAAGTTAAGTGGGCGTGTATGCAGTGTGGTCTTTCCAGGGCCATCTTTTATTTTTGTCAGCTGAGTATTCAAGAATAATTGTTTTGGGACTTCCCAGGTGGAGCCGTGGTTAAGAATCCACCTGCCAATGCAGGGGACACAGGTTCGAGCCTTGGTCTGGGAAGATCCGACATGCCACGGGGCAACTAAGCCCGTGCGCCACAACTACTGAGCCTGCACTCTAGAGCCCGTGAGCCACAACTACTGAGCCTGTGTGCTGCAACTGCTGAAGCCTGCGTGCCTAGAGCCCGTGCTCTGCAGCAAGAGAAGCCACCGCAATGAGAAGCCTGTGCACCGCAACGAAGAGTAGCCCCCCCTCGCCACAACTAGGGAAAGCCCACGCGCGGCAACAAAGCCCCAATGCAGCCATAAATTAATTAATTAAAAAAAATAATTGTTTCTGTATGAAATCATTAATATTGGCATATCTTGTTTTATACAGTTCTATCCAGGCTTTGCTTTAATCTCAAACACAGGAAGCTTTAATTAGACACTGAAAGGAGAAGAGAAGATTACTGTTATTTGATTGTGTGTGTATGTGTGTTAGCAGTAGAGAGAAAACAAGAAAGCAAATATAAGGAGAAATAATGGGGAGATTTGGTGTCCTCAATGGTGGATTTCCTCTCTAGGGTCCTTTCTGTGTTAGTAGGGATGGCTTATTTCTTCGCTCTTATGGAAGAAGGGAACAGAGGCAGAAAACTTAAAACCACAGCTCCAGAACATTATACTGGGTTGGGATGATTTGGTGACTTTCTGAATTTGCATTCATTGCCTTCTGTTATGACAAACATATTCTTGTATATTTGGACACTACCAAATAAAAAAGTGAGCTACCAAAAAAAAAAAAAAAAAAAAGAACTCTATCCAGTAGGGAGAACATCTCTGCCGGAATAATGTTATATTAAATAAACGGTGTCTAATGAGATCTGTTATTACCTGCTCTTTGGTCATGCTTGGGCACGCAGTCTGAAGGCTTGTGTTTCTAAGTGCTATCATAAATCTTTCAGCCTGTTTTGCTTCTTAAAATTATAACTAACATCTCTCCTCTAATGGTGAAGTCTATATCCTCATTTAAATCTTTAAATCTCATTTAAATCTCCAATGTTGAAGGCTTATGTCTTCATTAAATCTTATCTTTGAAAAGATAAGAAGTTTGCATTACAACAGATCATTTTGAAAAAGATAAAATCCACTTGCTTGAAAATGAGAGAGTATTAAAATAGAATTCTGCTGGAAGGATGAATACTTGCATCTGGTGAATCCTTCCATTTTCATTGATTCTTAGCAGCCTCATTTCCATCCATACGACCCTCAGGAGTTTCTGTCCTGAGCTTCTTGCACTTAACTCTGTACTAGATGAAGGAAAGAGAGGATAGAATTTCAACACATGGCTAACATTCTAAATTAATCTGCCTTGACTGCCAATTGTTTGTGAATATGTTACCTCACAAGTAGTTATTTCTGTAAGATAAGAGAAAGTCTCTTAAAAGCAAAAATATAAATTGATAGATATAATAGCCTGCCTTCATGAATATATTGAATAACTCTTGCCTCTACACATCTTATACCTATTTTATAATAACTCATTATACATTTATATTTCCTAGTTGCTTCTCTAGGGAGATATAAGGCACATAAGAAGACCATAGACTGGTGTCCAATATAACTGAGATTGAATCCTGTCTTTGACATTTATTAGATGCGTGATATCTGAGCTTTGCTGCCCATAGGAACTTCAAACTTATTATATTCAAATCTGAACTCAGATCTGTTTTTTTCTCAGGGCTTATTCCTTCTTTCATAGTTCTTATCTCCACCAGCCACTCTGGCTCAAATCAGAAGCCCGTAAATCACGATAGGCTTTTCCTCTGCAGCTGTATCCTGCCAATTTCCCAGTTGCCATGCCTCCCACTCTTTCTTAGTTTAGACCCTGTTCAGTGCCCTGTAGAGGGCCTTCTCACAGGTAGTCCAGTTTACCTGTTGATCCATCCTTTATGGTGTTGCTCTTGTGATTTCTCTGAAATACCAATCTGACTTGCTGTCTTCCTAAGTTAACTACTCAAGGCCATCTTGCTGCACACAGAAGGTATGTCAAGCCCTCAGCATACGGCCCTCACAGCTCTCTGGCTGTGGCCAGCCCTCAGCCTTGCACGGTGGGCTCAGCCCCACACTGGTATTTTTCTGAAAGGTCTGAGATCTTTCACGTCTACCACCTTTTCCACACTGCTTCCTCTGCTGTGAGCAGCTCTCCCCTGTGATTTCTTTTTGGAAATAAACAAGAAGCCAACAAAAATAACTGAAGGAAACATCAACAAAGAAACTTTGAATATTTAGATTTAGCATCGAGTCTTTCCCGCTCCTTTCTCCACTGATACATATATATATGTATACATATATTTATATCTGTATTTATATATTTATATACATATATATGATTAGGAAATACCACAGAAAGCAGTGGTCTCCCACTTTATCCTGAAATCCTTGTTCTTGGGCTTAAAATGGTATTTATTTTATTTGTCTTTGCTCCTGTCTTCGTTTTGCTTAACCTTGCTTCTTACATAGCGTCACTCCTGGAATTCCCTCATGCCTTGATCCTGTCTCACAGACTCTGCTGCAGTAAAGTCTATACTCGAGCTGCCATCATTTTAGTTCTGAAAGCAGTCACTTCAATAAATGCCATTTCTTCATTTAAAAAACATGTCAAATCTTTTATTTTTTTATAAATTTATTTATTTAATTTATTTTTTTTTCGCTGTGTTGGGTCTTCGTTGCTGCACGTGGGCTTTCTCTAGTTGCGGTGAGCGGGGGCTACTCTTCATTGTGGTGCACTGGCTTCTCATTGTGGTGGCTTCTCTTGTTGCAGAGCAAGGGCTCTAGGTGCGCGGGCTTCAGTAGTTGTGGCTCATGGGCTCAGTAGTTGTGGCTCGCGGGCTCTAGAGCACAGGCTCAGTAGTTGTGGTGCACGGGCTTAGTTGCTCCGCGGCATGTGGGATCTTCCTGGACCAGGGCTCAAACCTGTGTCCCCTGCATTGGCAGCAGATTCTTAACCAATGCGCCACCAGGGAAGCCCCAACTCTTTTATTAAGTATCGATTATGCCTATAGTTGTTCCTTACTTACCTATAGTTGATAGTGGCACAACAATATTTAAACTCTCAAATTTCATTGTATCTGTATTTTAACAGCACACCCTACCACTTCTAATTATCTTTTACTGGGGAAAATATGCATTGTACACTTGTCTTATATAAACATTTTGTGAAGAAAACTCCTTATATGAATTGTAGGAATCATTTTATGAGGTTTAAGCACCACAGGGTAATTCTGTATCCCATCCCATTCCAGATACAGACATTATACTTGTGACCATACGCTGCCTGTGAGAAAGGTGCTACCAGTTCACCAAGTACATGTGCACTGAGTAGTTTCTGCATGGGCGGAGATGGGTTGCACTAACTACCCGTGCTGGCTCACACAATGTAGTGACAGCCAAGCTGATGTTAGTTGAGTAGGACTAGGGCAGTGGAGTGTGGTCATTGAACAGAGCGAATCATGCTGCTTTGAAAGAGATGCAGTCAGGGCCCTTACCTAAATTAAAATTCAATCCTAGGGCTTCCCTGGTGGCGCAGTGGTTGAGAGTCCACCTGCCGATGCAGGGGATGTGGGTTCGTGCCCCAGTCCGGGAAGATCCCACATGTCACAGAGCGGCTGGGCTCGTGAGCCATGGCCGCTGAGCCTGTGCGTCCGGAGCCTGTGCTCCGCCACGGGAGAGGCCACAGCAGTGAGAGGCCCACGTACCGCAAAAAGAGTATAGAATAAGGATCAAGAATTGTCTGAACCACTTCCTGTTAGATAAGAGTGGGAAATATCTTTGAGGATCCCACTCACCCCTTCCCTCCGAGCTGTTATCCTGGTGGGTTTTATAAACTGTGTCATAGACCAGAAATTATTTGACAGTGGAGCTTTAAGCAATTATACCAGCAGGCCTTTAAAAGCATGGTATTGTATAATGCTGTTTTATGGAATCAGTATTGCCAGACAGATCACATAAGCCATTACTACTTAGAGATTTCCAAGAGCTTCTGAATGATCTGCACAGAATTGACATGCAACAGAAAAACACAAATCTAGGAACAAAAATCTTATCATAAGTATTAAGTCATCAACTTAATGTTGTCTCTCTCTGGCCTTGTTACACTTTTAGTACATCTGAAGCTGTGTTGTAATGGCTCAACAAGCTATTTATATATGAGTCCCCACTACACCTAGGTGTATCTGTCAGTTTTTCTTTTGAGAATCATGAATGACAGATTATCCCTAGGACAAGAACTTGGGTATAGTGTTATCACTGTTACTATCATCATTAGAAATGGCAGCAATAAGAACGTTTGCAGGTACTAAGTTTTATGTACTAAGCTACATATGCAGTTATCACCGGCTCTCAAATATAATTGTAATACAATTGTAATGTGTCACCAGGTCTCCTACAATGACATTTGTGATAGCAGTTCCCCTTCTGGCTTATCAGAGTCAGGTTCCTCATGAAGTCTTCCTATTGTTCTTTCTTGGAAAAGGATGTGATGTATCATGCATGAAGTTGATCACTGCCTTCGAGAGCAGCTCCATTGGTAAAAGGGTGTTTTCCTCGTCCTTTTGCTGTCACCCTATGTTTTTGTGTGCTTCACTGGTTTATATTTATAAAACAGTGCAGAGTTCCAAGCTTTGCTAAGGAGTGAAACCCATGTCTGGTCTTGAGCTGGGTTCTCTCTTTGCATGGCTTCTGCCCTCTGCCCAGCCGTGAAGCATTCCATCTGCCCGTGTCTGTAAGGAGGCATACAGCCTCTGGGGCTGAACCAGTAGGGTCAAATAATGTTCTCACCATTTAGTGTAATTAACTCCAACCACCCGTCTGTTGCAAGCCCCGGTGCAGCCAACACAAGCAAGAGGAGGCCAAGAAGAAATTTCTCCTCATTATTAAACCTAAACCTAAGCACTTGTCTGTCTGTAAAAACAGAGCAAGGGGAGGAAAACTGAAACCAGTGCACGGGGTCTGAGGTTTCAATAAATGTCAGGGAGCGTCAAGTCTGTTTGGATTGCAAATTATTGCTGGCTGACGGTCTTACCGTTTTACAACTAGAGATTGCTGTCATGGGGGGGACATGGTGGGGGGAGAGCCTCTCACATCACAGTCAGCGGGGAACAGAAGTTACCAAATGCTGTAACAATCAAGAAACATTACAAGAGGGACTTTCTCGCATTTGCCAAATTTAGTCTTTCCTTAATGCACATCTCAAGAAACAACAGCCCGCAACACCCCACTCTTCCCGTCGGGTTTGGTGAAGTGTTGAATTTGCCAAAGATTGAGACCTCATCTCTTTGGTTTTACCCGTTTTAAACTCCACCTCATCCCTCTCCTCTGCTCCGACGCTCTGAACATCTGAGAGTGATAAAGACGCCTAAATGTTTCCAGGTGGATTAATACCTTACTACATATCCTGGAGAAACACACGCCAATAATTTGAGCAGTGGTTAAGACTGTTTTTCAAATGGATTGAATGAGTGGGCAATTACTGATTAAAACAAAACCTAAGGCATGAGCATTCCAGCCCTGTACGTGGATGAACACTGGTTAGCCACTTGCCGTTGGTGGAAAGGCTTTTCACATTGTGAAACGTATACATGCTTCTCCTGAAGTTTATTAATATTTTTAATTCATTTTTCTCCTGACTAGGACATATTGAGGATCCACTATGTGCCAAGGACTGAGTTAGAGAGGCTGAAAACCAAGAAAGTGATGGTTTCCATTCTCCCTGAGCTCAGAGTCGTGTGCTTATTTTAACCAAGCTTCTTTTAGTTTCAAATAACTGAAAAATCCCTCAAGTTAACTTAAGGCCAATGGGAGAAAATTGTTCTAAGGTACAGGGGTATCTGTAGATCCAAGAGAAAGAAATACAGCAGGACCACATAACAGTCTGGAAGTAGGCACCAAAAAGCTTTTAAAAACAGGATTACTTTCTGGGAATCTGTAGCTGCCCGGCTCTTCTTCCTCTTACGCATGGGCTGTATTCTTCTTGCTCTCTGCTTTCTAGGACTTAGCTGTCTTTTCTTAACTGTGCATGGATTTAAATAGGGCCTTGTCAGGCGAATTTTCCATTTCAGTTGCCCAGTGGAACTTCCCATTTCGATTACTAGCTTTTGTACGTCTCAGCTCAGAATTTATGGAGAGAGTTGGACTGGTCCAGCTTGGGTCAGGTGTACACCTTTAGTGGCTGCTGCTCACTATGAGAGTCAAGGTCTGAAATATTTAGCTTAATTCCAAGCATATGAGGTAAGCTGAGTTCACTGATACATTTGATTGACCTAATTCCTATATCAATACATTTAAAGTACCACAAGGGTGAGGTTACAGGTAGGGGATGTCATACAGCTGTTTTGTGAGATTTTGAAGTGAACTAGTCAGTATCTGATAAAAACCTATGAAAGAAAAAATAACTATGGCTTGTATCCCTCTGCCACACGAACTGTGATGCAGTCTCTTGATAGTAGCATGACTGCTTTCTATAATCTGTTATTTCTCATGAGGATCTAGGTAATATGCCAGGAGTAGCCTGAAATCGGCTGCTGCAGCCAGCCCCACTCACAGGTGCCCTTGATATAGAGTAGAGAAGGAATTCCTGCCAGTGACGTGATTTGCCTTCTGTCCTCCCGTCCACATTTCCCAGGAGGGTTGTTGACCTAAAGTCAAGATCTACTCCATCTCCTCGGCAACAGCCAACAGTATGACCAAATGACAAGTACCAGACTGCCTTAGTTTGGGTTCCCCAGAAGCAGAAGGATTTGAGTGAAAGTATTTTATTTGGGGAATGACAGAAGACACCCATAGGAGAGTGAGGAAGACAGACCAGACAAGGAAGGGAAGGCAGCCAATAAAGAATGTGTTACCAAGCCAGTTACAATGGTGGGTAAATGGAGTTTAATCCCACTGGGGAAACTCTAGGAATCCGTGCAAAGCACATGGCTTAGCACCATCCTACCAGAAGGGTGAGGTCATTGTGGAAATTACAGACAAACTCCAATCAATAGTATTGATTGTAGGTTTTTTAATACTCTGACAACTCCACTTTGCTGGGAGCGAAACACCCCCCAGAAGCAACAAAGTGCACTCGGCCAAGAAATGTGGGTGCTGGCAGTTGCACTGAAGCAGTGAAGGTGATGGGCCCTGCGGGCTCACGCATCATCTGCTACCGTCCGATCCTCGCGCCACCCAGAACCCTCATGCCCCATGTTAATTTCATTGTGCCCGTGTGCTGATTCCTCAAGGTGGGGGCCAGAAGCAATTTATTAAATAATTTAATGTAATCTTTACAACAGAGGGATAAGCTACATTCTGCTTCAGCTGGTCTCAAGGCTGCAGTCGATACTGATTTTCTTCCCTGTCTTCTCCACATCCTAGACATTCCTCACTCTTGCCCTACATTTCTGCTGGTTGCCTGCCCAGGGGAGCCTTCAGACGTTTGTCTTGTTTACTACGCCCTTGTCCAGCTGTGGCTGATCCAACTCTGCAATCACACGTTCAGTCTTATCTCCAGGCATGGAAGCACCAAGACACATTCAGTGAATTCCCTGAGTTCTACACATACTTTTGGCCCCATTTTGTAACATTATTTCTTTATGATAATTAGGGTCAATTACTCCTACCAGTTGGGTGGCAAAACATGCTCCAGCTGCAAGAGAAAGCCCATAAGGGAAAAAAAGGCAGGGTTTGGCAGCTGGAAGTTGGCAGCGCGCACTGAAATAATACGGACGTGGACAGCATCTGCTCCACAGCCACAGAGAGACACTGGGTGATGTTTTGCTAAAGGAACAGTAAATAGACGTTAGAGACTGGCGACAAGGAGTTTTACAAAAAATGTTTGTAGACTGGCTTCTCAGTAATGGCCGGATATTTGAAATGATTTTGTTTCATATGAAAACTCAACAGAAGATCCCGATTAAGGAACTTTATTTAAACACAATGAATTACTCATGATACTATGGAAAAAGAACTAAAGAAGTGATAACATTGTTGGCTGACGTGATTGACTGGCTGTCAAGGGAAAATAAGGCTAAAACAAGCGTGGATGCAACTCAGGACACCACTTGGCTGCGTCCTTGTAGGACCGAAGGGGAGGCCAGAGTTCAGGGCCCTGGCTCAGGCTCCAGGCTCTTCACATACAAGGCACCCCCCTGTGGAAATCAGGACAAACTAGGCTGTGCTGCAGTCGTGAATGAACACCCAAATTCCAGGCTTTCAAACAGTGCGTTTCTTAATATGTCACAGTCCATGCAGGCCTTTAGGTTTTTAATTACGATACCAACAATATGCTTTTTGGGAACAGCTGTCCCTTTTCTTCCCCCTATTTCCACTTCACCCATCAAAATTCTACTCAACAACCAAATTCCTCTTTAGGTTTTATTCTTCTGTGAAACATTCTGCTCTCCCCCGTTCCCTTACAGGAAGTGATCATTCCCTTCTCTTCACTTTGCAAACTTTATTTTGCACGTGTTACATATTAAGCTCTTTTGTAGTTGATTTTGACCATGTCCCCATTGTAAACTGCTTGAGGATAGGAATGTACCTTAGACATCATTTTATCAGTCATATTAAAAAGAACACATAATAGATGCCAAATATTTGTTGTATAATGAGTACAGTTTTAATAATAATCTTATATAACTTTTGCCTAAAGAGCACTTATTTTTAATGTCTAGAGTAGATGATTTTTATTCCACAATATACTGTATAAATCTCACCCTAAACACAGTAGAAACACATAAGGAATGTGTATGTGTAAAACACACTGGCACTTTCTTTCAAAGCAATGTTGACACCTGTCAAAATAAGTGAATTTTTCCATCTCATTTCCTTCATTTGTCAACAATGCTAGACATCAGAGCATATGTCAATTCATATGACTTGTCTCCTAAACCTGTATATAGATATTGATATTGATATATATTTGTGCTTTTAAGAAATGAGAAATGGCAAACCTCAATTTTCTTTTCTTGTTTTATGGTACCATTTTTTGTTCTGGAATGTAACGCATATGTATGTTTTAGTAATCGCTACTTTTCAGAGACGTAGGGAACATAGTAGAGACATTTTATAATTTATTAGGATATCACAATTAGTACAACAAACTACTTTTTCCAACAGAAATAGTAGACAATTAAATAATATGGACAATTCAGGATTTATGTACTTATACATTTAAAAATGCTTCTTTTTAGATATCATGGAAGCAGATGTCCACAAATGCCGTCATAAAGCTTCCTACTGGTGGCAGAAACAGTCAGATGTCACACTAAGACAAGATTACGATGGTGGTGAAAGCCATGTATGACATACAGGTTGTACTACGATGACATATAGCTGGATCTTTGTAAGAGAAGTTGGAAAAGCTTTCCTGGGAAAATGAGGGAGTAGAGATTGGAGCCATACTACTCCAAGTATGGTCCCTGGAGCTGTATCAACATCCCCTGATGTTGCTTTCTAGAAATGCAAATTCTCAGGCCCCACCCCAGACTTACTGAACGAGACTCCCTTGAGAGTGAGGCCCAGGAATCTCTGTTTCAGCAAGTTCCCAGGACGATGATTTTGCATGTGAAAGTTTGAGAAGCACAGATATAAAGGTCAAGCAGGAGTTGACTAGGCAGTGTGGCTGGACCACAGAAAATAAAGGCTGGGGAGGCAGGTTAAATAGACAGAGCCTGTGAGACCACATCAGGGGTTTGGGTCTATGTGCTGAATGGAATAGGAAGCCACTAACTGTTTTTAAAGAAATGGGTTGAGGTGAGTGCAGGAGCAGAAGTGAGGTGAAATTATTTGATTCAACCTGCATTTCAGAAGATCATTCTGGCTGAGGCAGTCAAGGACGTGGTGAGGCCGGCTAAGTCTCTCCAGTTGTCTGGGTGAGGAGTGTTGGTAACTGGGCCAAGAGGCAATACAGACAAAAGCGGATATTAGGTATCTTCAGAGACGTTTAGGAAATCAAATTCAGAAGATTCAAAAATCTGGCTCCTTGAAAATATAACTCCTTTATTATTATCATGGAGTTTATACCTTCAAATTTCTTTTTGAATTTATAGAATAGTTATTTCATTAATAGGACTGTGTGGATCTCAAGAAATTAGTAAACAGTGCTCACCCTTCTGGAATACCTACAGTGAAAATAAAACCAGTAAGCCAGTTATTGTTGTGACGCTTTCTTAACCTTTTCAGTGGGTAGAAACTTTCCCCTCAGATAAAGAATGTATATTAATTAGCTCAAGAGTTTCTCCGAAAATATGAAACTTCAGTTTATCAGTCTTACTGGAGCCCTTTTGCACAGGAGTGAGGCCCTCCAGAGAAGGGCATAAACATTCACTTGAAGTTTGCCTGGAACCCTGAAGTGTGCTCCTGAGATCACTTTCACAGATTACAACCTTAAATCCAGCCAGTTACTCAGTAAATCTGAACATGGGTCAGGAGTTGAGTAAGTAATAAAAATGCGGTTAAGCAGAGCAAATCCAGTCCTGCTACTGGAGAAAACAAAAACAAAAGCAAAAAGACAAAAACCCTGCAGGGTTTTTGTTCCAGTCACAGTAGATGGACTTCCTGCCGTAAGTCAGCACACACGGACAACAGGCAATGGGCCACTGAACGTTATTGTAGGGGGAGTCAAAGCACAGAACTTATTTTAACAGGCTTTTATTGAACATCTGCTATATGTGAGACATGAGTTGGGGGTGGCAGGCTTAGTGATAAGACAGAGTGGTCCCTGCCTTCACGTGGCTGATAGTTTGGTTAACTAGAGTAATACAAATTGATGGATGCGATAAAGTTACAAGGGGCTGCAAATATCTCTGACGGGTGTTCATTCTATCTGGAGTTGGTGGTTAGTATCACGAAGCAGGTAACATTGTGCTGAGTCTTGCAAGGTGAGTGTTTGATAACTGAAGGCAGTGGGGGCCATGATGAAAGATACAGAGATTAGGTTAGTGGGGCAAACGTTTCTGCAGGACCCAAGCCATCGTCGTGATCTGGGATGTGCTCATTTTCCAGTTTTGTTTTGTTCTGTGTCGTTTTGCATGTGATCGAAATATTTCACTGCTGTCCTCTTGGACTTCAAAGTTCAGAGCTGGTTTTCTCTCTACAATCATAGTTTCATTTAGCAGCTACGTAGATATAGCAGTCATTGCAGTCTTATGATTTGTTGGATGATTTCCTTTGCTCTGTCACAGAAAGGACACAGGAGCGCAAGAAGGCGGATGCAGAGAACACACACCCGTGGTCGTTGGGGTGCTGTTGCCTGCGAGTGGGCTCGCAGGACGTGTATATTCCCAAACACAGCTCTTGCTTTCAAAGTGCGTTCAGTCCTGTTACTGCATCCTGTGGTGTGTCCAATTTTTTGGAAGCAAAACCTCTAATGCTCTCCTACCTCTGTAGCCTGCCGTTTGCTTTATAAACAGAATAAGACAAGGGGGAAGGTGTATGTTGGAGTGGAAGCGTGTATATTTCCTAACATGCACATAAAGTGGTAAATTTTAAAGCTATAACTAACGATTTCACACCAATCATTTTCCAAGAAGGCCCCTCCATCTTCCCCCATGGCAAAGAAACGCAGCCAAGTTTCTCTTGTTCAGTATCTTGAAATGGGCTCAGTTTTGATCCAGTGTATGCAACTCTAATGCTTGTGGAATATTGCTTAACTTGCCAAGCAATCAAGCATAGCGAGTTGATTGTATGGCGTGGGACAGACCTTTTTTTGGAGGCCTTATGTCGGGAGGGTGACTATTCAGAGTCTCTTCTCTGACTCCCGTTCTTTTTCTTGTAACCTCCTCTTGTACCTGAATGTCAGAATGTCCACCGAGAAATAGATTCCTTCTCTTTCCTGACCAGAAATGTTATTGCACAGATTTTTTTTTTTTCAGATCAAGAATTTAAAAGTTTTTTTTTTTTTTTTCCTTGCGTTATGCGGGCCTCTCACTGTTGTGGCCTCTCCCATTTGCGGAGCACAGGCTCCGGACGCGCAGGCTCAGTGGCCATGGCTCACGGGCCCAGCCGCTCCGCGGCATGTGGGATCTTCCCGAAACGGGGCACGAACCCGCGTCTCCTGCATCGGCAGGCGGACTCTCAAGCACTGCGCCACCAGGGAAGCCCAAGAATTTAAAAGTTTTAGCAGAAGAAAAATCTCTCTGATCCCATTTTATTTGAGGCAGTTCGGTAAGAAGGAAGAGAGGCAGAGAAAAAGGGGAAAGGAAATAAGGAAGAAAAGGAGGGAAGAAACTACCATTTACTGAGCAAATTCTGTGAAAAGCACTTTCCATAAGTCATATCTTCATACTTTTAACTCCCCCATGAAGTTTCTGTCAGTTTTGTCAATGAGTAAAGCGAAGGTCAGAAAAGTTAAGCAAGCCAGTCAAATAGCAAACTGGAATTCAACAATGATTTAATTGCCCCTCACACTGTGCCACCACACCCTATGAGTGTTATGATCTGTTTCAAACACCGTATTTTTTTACCAGCACAAAAATATTCAGCTGACATACAAAATAACAAGAAAAATGATTGACGTGTTGAAGTAAGAACGGCTTTTGCTTGTGAACTGCGTTTTCTTTACTCCTCGACCAGTGGCTGTAGTGTTACGTACACACATTTAAGGCTTGTTTGGACGTTCCAGAGTCGTCTTCCCATTGCTCACTTCTAGCCTTCCCTCCTTCATTGTCACTCCAGTGGCAGTTCCAGTGCCAAAGCCAATCAGTCAAGTTTCAAAGGACTCCACGATTTTTACATTCATTCAAACTGTCTTTCAAACAGTGTTTATTGAGTTGTCCTGGCAGGAGAGAGAGCTCATCACAGATGGTACAAACGAAAAGATTTTGATGAAGGATCTACTTAATGCTATGTGGACAGGGTTACCAGTAGAAACCTAGAGAAGATGCAGTACCCAGAGATTAGGAGAAGCTGGAAGCCATTACACCCCCGCAGTAGAAGGAATGAGAAAAGGGATTTTGCTTCTACCGTAGGATCAGAGCATCTGCTCCACCCCTACACCATCTTCACGGTGCCTCCCATTGGCTGGAAGAACCCAGAAGCCGTCTAACAATGAACGCAGTCCCCAGGAGTTCACCTCCTAGGGCACAGAGCAGGGCACAGAAGGGCTGAAAATGGATCTGGGGTGAGTTGGAGCTGAAGGATTACTTGTCCAAGTGCCCACCAAGTGCCTGGCTCTTGTCTATGCACTGGGGATAGAGGAATGAACACAAAAGACGCAACTTCTGCCCTCAGAGAGCTGACATTCTAATGCAGGATAGAGACAAAATGGAAAAAAGACGGATGATGGGGAGAGATACAGTACGTTCCACCCTGATAGGCATTAGGAAGAAGATAGCGAAGCCAGGAGGGGGATTTTGAAGTGTGGTGGGGGCAGGGTTTTAGGGAGAGTGGCCACAAGTGCCACCCTTCCCTGAGGAAGTTTCCCTGAAAGGTGGCATTGTTGGAAAGACCTGTAAGAGGAGGGAATGAGCCAGGCTGGGGAAGGGATATCGCAGTGGGAACAGCAGGTGCAGAGTCCCCGAGGGAGTCGGAAGCCAGGTGTGGGGAGTGTGTCTGGAGAGGAGTCTGTGAGGGGAGAGTCGTGAGAGGTGAAGTCAGAGCTTGACTCACGACTTCCTTCTCCATCTCTCGGCCTCTCCTTTGTTTTGTCTGTGACCAGATGCCATAAAGAGGAGGTAAGGTGCTGATAGCAGAGGAAAGGAAGCTGAAAGGTGCAACGTGACTCATGCAGCACCATCCAGTAAGGGCCGATCCCCTTGTGCTAGGCTAATTAATAGAATGCCTTCCTGTTTATAGATTGATTTTCTTTGGGTGTGGTGTGTATTTCTGTTGAAGTCAACCTTGGCCGGCCTGTTAGGGCACGTGATAGAGCGTGATGACCAAGGTGCAGGATACTCTTTAGAAGGGACTGTGGTATTATTCACGGGTTCCCAGAAGAAGCCATGAAATCAGAGAGCACTTCACTTATCCTGTACCCTGGGCCTTTAGGTCTTCTTGATCTTTTAAGTAGTTTAACTGCAAATTATAAATATAAATATTAAGTATATGTATGTTTTTTTCATGACTAACCACCATTCACCTCTCACTTAGTATGTATATATTCCATATGTATATATGTATACACATATTTGTATGTATGTGTATATGTATTTATATCTATGTATATGCGTGTTTACAGATATATAGATAGATGTCTTTTATGTAGAGATAGATATTTCCTTATTATATATGTAAATGTCCTTCTCACCCTTCTTTCCCCTGACAAATTACTGTTCAGCTATAAACATTTCACAGCTCAGGTATCCCCTCCTCTGTGAAACTTTCCCAGATTAATCCAAGAAGTCTAAACCAGACTCTTCTTCATGATCGTACAGCCCTCAGCTCAGACATATGTTAGAGAACTATTGATGCTGCCTGTGGTTTATCTTTTTACAGGTCAGTGATACCAACTAGACTGTAAGCCTCTTATGCCCAAAGATGCATTATACTCTTTTGGGTCTCTGTCTTAACAGAGGGTGTGGTTGATTTTAGTTGCTTATAGCAGACTGTTTTAAAGACAGACAAATGATAGATAGATAGAATGAGCAAGACTTAGTTAGGAAATACATATACATATATTACATATATATAATGTAAATATACATAGCTTATGTTAACATGAATTTGCAGGACTGGTACCCTCAACAGTTCAATACTGAAAGGATATGCCAGTTAGATCATGGGTAGTGGTGTGAAACTGGCTCTAGGTTTTAATTTAGTGAAAAATTCCAGAGAACTGACACCTTGAACATACTTTGTTGTTGACTATGGAAGCAGTCATGGAATACCCAGCTTCCCTCTAATCCTGTGGCTTTGCTGGACCTGTCATCTGGGAGGTCCTTGTGATTTTATCTTATCTCTATTTGAGAGTCATAAAGATGAGTAACTAAAATGTGGTTAATAAACCCCATCTGGGCATTTTCTAGGTGAATAAACACACTGGTTTTTCCACTGTTTTTTCATGTGGAAATGATGAATAGGACTCACAGCTCTTGTTTTCATTATAAGTAGAAAAGTAGAAATAATATCGTTATGATACTTGAGGTTGTTATAAAGTGCTTTAGAGACACTCTGAAAGTTTCAAATAATTATAGCTCCAGTTAAATTTTTATGGCTGCCTGTGGATTTTCATGATCAAAGAAAAAGTAAACAGAGAACTTTTAGGCTGAAAGATATTCAGACCCTTATGATTTTTTTTTGTTTTTGGCCCTCTTTCTATTCTTTCAAAGAGTGATTAATAGTTTCACAATGTAAAAGCACCCACATTTGGGATTAAGTAATTGAATGAAATTAATTCCTGAATCCAATCTTCATGCACCCCAGGCATGCTGCATAATATATTATGTTGGTGATTAAAAATGCAATGAGCTAAATATAAGAGAAGGTCTTCAAAAACCGCTAGTTACCAATTCCATTCCAATCCATTACATACATTTCAACTGTATGTTTTTTCTTTTGCTAAAAAGTAAATTATTAGTACAAGTAGTGACATTTGAAAAGAACTATAGATCAGATTTTACCACTGTAAATATTAACATTCTGATTTTAATACTTGTGTTATAGTAGTGCAATTGAATATCCTTGCTTTTAGGAAATAAACTGAGTATATGAGTCAAGGGGCAGCATGTCTTTTCAAATGGCTAAGAAAAAAGACTGTGTATATATACAGACATACATATGCATACATATACATATGCATATGCTTATGATGTATGTGTGTGCATGTACACACATACATGTGTTCATGATTATGTACACATCTATATACATGTATATAAATAGATATATGCACACCTATATGCATGCATACATACATGCATTTTAAAACGTAATGAATACAAACATGTGAAAATATATATTTCATGTATATATAGATAGTATACATGTATGTACATATAAGGGTACATATGTACGCATATTTTACCCATTTTTTTATCACTAAAACATGTTTTAGATATTTTATGTTTTATGTTTGCATTGTACATTATTCACAAAAAAATGTTTGCATTTGGGGAATCTGAGTGAATAATGTACAAGAATTTTTTGCAGCGTTTTGAAACTTTCCGATATGTCTATAATCACTTTAAAATTTAAAAATCAAAACATTTTAAAACATCCTTAAGAGTGCTGCATTCTACCAAGTGTGCTGAAATCATATGTGGAAGATTGAATCAGTATATGAAGGTTTAGCTTTGTGCTGAGGAAAATTGTGGTTTTGAGACATATAAATATATAAACATGTATTTATTTATTCATATAAACATATTATACACACATATATAATTCTGATCTAGAGTGGGTCCACTTCTTTTTTAACTGAGGTAAAATTCATATAACAGAATTAACCATTTTAAATTATACAATACAGTGGTGTGTAGTGTATTCTCAATGTTATACAACAACCACACATATCAAGTTCTAAACATTTTTATCACCCCTTCCATGTCCCTAAAACAAAACCTATTCCCATTAAACAGTCACTTTTCAGCCCCTGACCACCACCAATCTGCTTTCTATCTCTGTGTGTTTACCTATTCCGGATATTTCATAAAAATAGACTCATATACTCTGTGGCCTTTTGCATCTGGCTTCTTTCACTTTTTTTGAGTGAAATGTTTTTGAAGTTCATCCATGTTGTAACATGCATCAGTGCTTGATTCCTTTTTTTTTTTTTTTTTTTTTTTTTTTTTTTTTTTTTT
>NW_006780945.1:4387986-4400526 GCF_000442215.2 Lipotes vexillifer
TCAGCGGCCGTGGCTCACGGGCCCAGCCGCTCAGCGGCATGTGGGATCTTCCCAGACCGGGGCACGAACCGGTGTCCCCTGCATCGGCAGACGGACTCTCAACCACTGCGCCACCAGGGAAGCCCTTGATTCCTTTTTATGGCTGGATAATATTCTATTGTATGTATATACCATATTTTGTTTTTCCGTTCATCCACTGGTAGATATCTGGGTTGTTTCCACCTTTGGTTATTGTGAATTATGCTGCTATGAACATACGAGTATTTGTTTGGGAACCACTTTTTAATTCTTCGGTGTATATGCCTAGGAACGGAATTGCCGGGTCATATGGAAATTCTATGTTTAACTTTTTGAGGAACTGCCAAATCTTATTCCTGTGTAATGTTCGGGGCAGATCACATGAACTCATACTGCAGAGATGTTCTCTGAATTTAAGCAGTTGATTTGTATGTTCAGTAATTGTTTAGGGGAACGTCTCACACAAACACCATGAGCAGGACCTGGAAAGAGTAGACGGAGTCCACTGAGACCTGTGCCAAGCCCTCAATGAATTCTTATTTCAGCATCCAGAGATTTGGGAAAACGTGAGAATTTACTTAAAAAGAGGTGGAGATAAGGGAACATAGAATTACATCATTGTTTTTAAAGGACACAATAGAGAAGAACAAAGAAAATGAGTGATCAGAAGTGAAGTATGAGGGTTTGTACATAATACAAACTCTCAGAGTTGCACGTGCTTGCTTTCTGAATCATTTTACGAGCCCCATAAGGAAATCAGTAGATTTCCATGTTAATCACACTTCACATGTTTCTGTGTGGGCCATTTTCTGTTGCTTTAGAGTTGGCTCCAAATGGTGTTTGGCTGCTCTCTCCACGCCCACCCTCTCCCCGGCCCATCCCATCTTCCACTCCTGACCCCCAGCAAAACGGAAGGTAAATGTCTCATCCCTGAGGAGATTCAGAAGTATGTCCTGCCTGTTTGAGCAATGGCTGTCTCGATCTTCATTTCAGTCTGTTTTGCTGGTCACACTGCATCTCCCTAACTTCTAATCATAGGGGTGTCCAAGGATTCATCTCTGAGGCTTGCCTGTATCTACTCACACTCTCTAGAAGTCATTAAGTTTCACGGCTTTTAGGTACATCCCATACACAGACAACGCTTAATTTTTTATATCCAACAGGATTTCTCCTCTAAACTCCAGAAATATCTGCCTACATACAAGACTCTTACTTGAGTATCCAATTGACACCTAAAACTTACTTATGTCTAACACTGTGAACACCTGATTTTCCTTCCTCAACCTGCTTCCACCTCTGTCTTCACCGTCTCAACTGGGGACGCTTGCCTATCAGAGTCTAGGCCAAGTATTAATGTCTTCTTCTCATACGTACATTTAATCTGTTAGCAAATCCATTGGCTCTGTCTTCCAAATACATCCAGATTCTAACATTTCTCATTGTATGCACCATCCCTGCCTCTGTCCAAGCCACCATCATCTCTTACCCAGAATATTTCAATAGCCTTCTAGCAGGTCATCCTGCTTGGTTATTTTTTCGGTTTTCTGATCACATATAATCTTATCAGTGAGGTCTTCCCAAACGACCTATTGCCTGATTGACTGTTTGAGATTTCTCACTTCTTTATTATTTTATTGAAGTATAGTTGATGTACAATATTATATAAGTACAGGTGCACAACATAACTCACAGTTTTAGAGGTTATACTCCATTTATAGTTATCATAAAATATTGGCTATATTCCCTGTGTTGTACAGTATATCCGTGTAGCTCATTTTATACATAATAGTTTGTATCATGTGATCCCCTACCCCTACCTTGCCCCTGCCCCGTTCCCTCTCCCCACTGCTAACTACTGATTTGTTCTCTATATCTATGAATCTGTTTATTTTTCATTATATTCACTAGTTTGTTGTATTTTTCAGATTCCATAAGTGAGTGATACCGTACAGTATTTGTCTTTCTCTGACTGATTTTACTTAGCAAAATACCTTCCAAATCCATCCATGTTGTTGCAGATAGCAAAATTCCATTCATTTTTATGGTGGGGTAGTATTCCTTTATCTTTATTCATCTTATTGATGGACACTTAGGTTGCTTCCAAATCTTGGCAATCTTAAATAATGCTGTGTTGAACATTGCGGTGCATGTATCCTTTCAAATTAGTGCTCTTGTTTTATTTTATTTTTTTTTGGATATATACCCAGAAGTGGAATTGTTGGGTCATACGGTAGCTCTGTTTTCAGTTTTCTGAGAAATCTCCATATATATCCAAACAACCCTATTTAAAATAGCATCTCAGCAATCCCTAATCCCGTTCCCCCTTTGTTTTCTTCTATATAGTTTACATCATTAGACAAATATTATAGTGTACTTTTTGGATATTTCATCTCTCCTACTTAGAATGTAAGCTTCAAAAGGTCAGAGATTATGGTCTCTTTTTCACTTTTGTATCTACAGAGCCCAGAATACTGCCCAGTACAGAATGGAGGCTTATTTAAAATATTTTTGTATGTATGAATGAATGGCAGTATGTCTGGAATACTTGCAAAGTCTTCTTTGTGATGAATAATACTCACCTAAAGTTAAATTAGTGTGGTTACTAAAAAAAATACACATTTTGTGTATTTAAAAATATTTTAGAGCTGGAAGATTCTCAAAAACCCAGAGACTTTTATATAGGAGACATTTTCAGAGTCAAAAGGTACCTCCCAAAGAGGTTTGGATTAAAGGATGCCTCTGCTCAAGGTGATCTGTGGCCTTCAGCAGTATGATTGTAAACCCACCTCTCATCCTCTGGTGAAATATCCCTGGCTTGGTATCTGTAGTTCTGGGTTGTAATTGAGTTTTTGCAACACACCAGTGATGAGATAACCGGGCAAGTTGCTTCATCCACGTTGAGCTTAAGCTGTAAACTGGTGATAATAATAATAAAAAGGACCTCACAAGACTGTGGTGAGAGGATCAGCTGAGATCTTGGACATGTTTTATAAAATCCCAAACACGCCATAAATATAAGAAATCTAAAAACAAAACGCTACAAATGTAAGGATGAGGACTGTGTTGTCAGAGGTTATGAGAAAACATAGAACTTAACAGCTTCAATTCTATGATTCTCTTACCAACCATATTTTTCTTTACTATCAGAGTCATTCAAAATCTGATTAAGGGAATTGTTCGAATCTGTTTGAGAGAATCCTTTAGGCAGCCTGACAATATTTCAATAATATTCAGGTTCCAAACACTATTCCCAAATTCTCTAAGCTGGATTGGCTTTTCAGCTACGAGTCACATCAAGGCTACTGTCTTCCTCCTCTGGCCAGGCTTATTCTGCCATTACCTTTAAAAATTAGTCTGGCAACTGCCCAGCAGGTGACTAAAGCAAAACACATATGGGATCGAATGAAAGCTGGGGGGATATTGATGCTGATCTAGGCCTCAAATCTGCTTTGGGACTTCAGTTAACTGAAATGACTATGCAGACTGATCAAGGGGGCTTTATTTCCTTCTTTATTATCGTAGTCAGCGTCACTTACCCATTACTGTTTATCACCTTAGTGCTAAGAATTCTACTTGGCCATTTATGTATGCTATTCCCTTTACACTTTATCTTGTCTCTATGAGGTAGGTATTATTATCTTTATTTTACAAAGGAGGACATTGGAACTCAAGGGGGAGTAAAATTATTTTCCAATAAGGAGGTACAGAATCAGCCTTTAGATTCAAATCTGGCTTCAAAACTGTGGTGATCCTGCAGTTCTTTTTGTAATAGTCAGTCTTCTTCTCCATTTGGATATGGATTTTCCCCTAAGAGTGGGGGAGCCTCAAAAAAACTGGAGGAGGAAACAAAAGGACGAAACAACAGAACTGAACACAGGAGAAAGGTTAAGGCTTGGGGGAAGTGGTAGTACATGCTTATCACAGAGTTTCCTTTGGGCTCAGGCGTACTCTTCCCCGGTCTTGACCTAATTTTATTAAGACTTTGGCAGGTGAGTGTGATCGTTTCCCTGGCCTCCTGTGAGTTTACAGTTCCGTTGGGGTATTACTTAAAGTCCCTGTTACTGTTGACTCTAAAGTGACTACCAAATATATAATCTGAAAATAAACAGGATTCTCACATCCAAACATTCAGTACAAAGGTTTGATGGATATACCCTTCTTTGTGTTTCCTTCAGACTCTTGGTAAAATCCTACTGGGTGATTTGTTCCTTTTGCACATATAATTCAGCACTGAATTAAAAGAATGTGAAGCCTTTATATACCATGGCCCAGCTTCTAGCTCACCTCTGGCCTTGCTGGTTCTTATTAATGATTCATTTCTTTTGACAGGAGCGGCCACACTTCAGGACTTCTTGGGGGGAAGAAAGTTGGCAGAGAGAAAGTCCACAGTGAGTAGTTAAACATTATATGAATTAATACCCCCGATCGATAGCTTAATGGATGAAATGCATTGATTGCTTTGAGAATTATGCTGAGGTCTACAGTAATAAGCAGAAATGTCTGATTTGACATCTTTGTTTTTTTTTTTTAATATGTCTGCAACGTAATCTACTACCAATTACACAACAACCCCACCAAAGGAGTCCTGAGTGGTCCCACTACAGTAGTAACATGTTATAAAAGCTCAAGTTTCAGGACAATTAGCTTCTGGCTGCAGTTTATTACCCCATTTGAGATTTAAAAGATTTTTTTCCATTGCATTCCAACAATGCTTATGTGTCTGGGGCTAACACTTTAAAACAATAATGGAATGGCAAATACCTGTCTGGTTGGAGTTTGCCCAAGAAGAAGTGTGTATTAGAGTTAAAAAACAAATCAAGCACGGCAGAGTGGACAACAAAAAAACAACAACAAAAAACTCCAACTTCTTTAATTTCTCAAACTGCCCAGAGTTATAATGTTTTATGAAGAAAAAAATGCCTTTCATTGCCATTTTGTAGAAAATCCAAGAAATGCTTTGGAGAATATAAATATCCCTGTTTATTTAAACCAATTTCCACATTGTGAAAAAGCAGTCCAGTCAATAATTCATATCCATCTATCTCTTGGGTGAACATCACAAGATGTCTGGTCTGAGATATATGACTCTCTCCTTAAATTGCCTAGTACTACACAAGACTGGCAATCAGGGACTTTTTTTAATGGTGGTGATGACAATGGAATTTATTGAGTCTATTCTGTGGCCAGGTACTGTGCTGAAACTTGATGTGAATGATCTTATTTAATTCTCTGAAATAGCTCTTGAGTTAGCTCTTGAAAATAATAATGCTATTATTTTCGCCATTTTATAGATGAGAAAATTGAGGCTTGGAAGGTCTAATAATTAGAGGGTTTCAAGGCTAACAGTAGTAAGTGCTTTGGAAAACTACTCTTGAGGCTTTAACCACTAGGCAGTACTACCTGATGATGGTGATGATGGTGCCCATAGTGGTGGTGATAAAGATGACAAAGGCAGTAATAGACCCGGGGAAACTTCTTGTTAATCTCCTGTATGATTTGTTATGTAACTTTCTTTCCTCTAGCTCTCTGGGTCATTTTCTTTGCTGTCTCAGATATCTACTTCCTTTATCCCAATGTCCATTTTGAAATGTTTTTATCCTAATCTATTGTTTTCTCCTCCTGCCTCTCACACGCCGTGATCTCATACTTCCTGTGGTTATTCGGGAACTGAGTTGGGTGAGGTGATTGACTACAGGCCCCCACTTCCAGTGAAGGGATGAGTGCATCACTGAGATGACTTACCTGTAGTCAGTGTACAGTAGTGGTTCTCTGCAGCCTCTCTCAACTCAGGATTCCTAAACGTCTAATGGTGGATATGATCAAGTTTAGAGAGCAACCCACATCAGTGTAATGTTTTTCTATCTAAGGCTGTGGTGAAACACGAATTTTGATATCCAGCATGTACTGATATCATTAAAATCCCAGCATTTTTTTTACCCCTTGGAATAAAGAATGCTTTCTGTGAATTAAAATATTAATGTCCAAAAAGTTACAAAAAGAACCTATGCAAAAATGAATCAAGCAACATAAATAAAATAAGTGAATTAGCAAGGAAGCAATAATATGGCGTCGACCTAGAGTTTATAGTGCATTACTGGCTGTCTCGTGTTCTCAGCTCAGGTGAGGTATTTCCAGCCTAGGTGCGTTGACATGTTAGCCACAGGGAAGGGCCCATCCCCTTCACACAGATGGCTTTCCTTTGTTTGTACTCTCCTGAGATTCTTCGGAGCTCCTGGCATGTTGGCTTTCCACTCTGGAGTGGCTAGAGAGGGAAACAATGCTTCCCTCCACTGTGCGGTAGTAGTGCCCTGGCCAAGGTCAGTTTTGGTTCTGTTCTTGCAGCGCTTTGTTATGTGGCTCCGTATCTCAGTGGCATCAGAAAAGCTAGCATTTGTGTCTTCTGCCTGGAATGCGGTTACCCATCCCTTCTACTTGGAGAATACCTACTCACCCTTCAAGAGGCAGCTCCATTGTCTTCTATTCCCTGTAGCATTCCCTTCATCCCTCTCTTACCTGCAGGTGGAATTGCTCCCTCATTCATGTTTTGCTGACACTTTATGTATCGTATTGCACTATAAATATGTGTTTGGTATTTATCCTCTGTGAGACTGTATTCATGAGAGACTCTGGCTTATTCATGCCTTCTTTGTATCTGCAGCACAAAGCAAAATGCCAGGTCCATATTAAGTTTATGATAAATGTTTCTTGTCCTGCACCGAAGTTCTATGTCCCTGACTCTGTGCTTCATCTCCCCAGAATCATTATAGTATTTATAGTATACATACCACACAGTAGATACTGACCCAAGAGCCATGATGTTGGGTTATTTGTCATTGTTCTGCAACTACTTGGATATCAATTTTATTATCTGTGAATTCAGAGGAATAGTTTAGACTTAATTTGCTTTCATTCATTCATCAGCTCTCGTATTAATTCATTCAAGATATATTTATCAAGTACTTTCCTTGCCGCAGACACTGGACTTTTTAAGCATAAAATCCCATATTCTTTAGTTAAAGCACTAAATAATTTAGTTAAAAAAAAACAACAAAGTTTGTAGAGCCAGTAGAGTTAATTTCACAATGTTGCCTTATTTTTTAAATTAGTTATCCATTTTATACATATTAGTGTATATATGTCAAGCCCAACCTCCCAATTCATCACACCACCGCCGCCCCACCCCGCCACTTTCCCCCCTTGGTGTCCATATGTTTGTTTTCTACATCTGTGTCTCTTTTTCTGCCCTGCAAACTGGTTCATCTGTACCATTTTTCTAGGTTCCACATATATGCGTTAATATATGATATTTGTTTTTCTCTTTCTGACTTACTTCACTCTGTAGATCCGTCCACATCTCTACAAATGACCCAATTTCATTCCTTTTCATGGCTGAGTAATATTCCATTGTGTATTTGTACCACATCTTCTTTATCCATCTGTCTGTTGATGAGCATTTAGGTTGCTTCCATGACCTGGCTATTGTAAATAGTGCTGCAGTGAACATTGGGGTGCATGTGTCTTTTTGAATTATGGTTTTCTCTGGGTATATGCCCAGTAGTGGGATTGCTGGGTCATATGGTAATTCTATTTTTTGTTTTTTAAGGAACCTCCGTACTGTTCTCCATAGTGGCCGTATCAATTTACATTCCCACCAACAGTGCAAGAGGGTTCCCTTTTCTCCACACCCTCTCCAGCATACATTGTTTATAGATATTCTGATGATGCCCATACTAACTGGTGTGAGCTGATACCTCATTGTAGTTTTGATTTGCATTTCTCTAATAATTAATGATGTTGAGCAGCTTTTCATGTGCCTTGTGGCCATCGGTATGTCTCCTTTGGAGAAATGTCTATTTAGGTCTTCTGCCCATTTTTGGATTGGGTTCTTTGCTTTTTTAATATTGAGCTGCATGACCTGTTTATATATTTTGGAGATTAATCCTTTGTCCGTTGATTCATTTGCAAATATATTCTCCCATTCTGAGGGTTGTCTTTTTATCTTGTTTATAGTTTCCTTTGCTGTGCGAAAGATTTTAAGTTTCATTAGGTCCCATTTGTTTATTTTTGTTTTTATTTCCATTACTCTAGGAGGTGGGTCAAAAAAGATCTTGCTGTGATTTATGTCAGAGAGTGCCCTGCCTATGTTTTCCTCTAAGAGTTTTATGGTGTCTGATCTTACATTTAGTTCTCTAATCCATTTTGAGTTTATTTTTGTGTATGGTGTTAGGGAGTGCTCTAATTTCATTCTTTTACATGTAGCTGTCCAGGTTTCCCAGCACTACTTATTGAAGAGACTGTCTTTTCTCCACTGTATATCCTTGCCTCCTTTGTCATAGATTAGTTGACCATAAGTGCGTAGATTTATCTCTGGGCTTTCTATCCTGTTCCATTGAGCTATATTTCTGGTTTTGTGCCCATACCCTATTGTCTTGATTACTGTAGCTTTGTCGTACAGTCTGAAGTCAGGGAGACTGATTCCTTCAGCTCTGTTTTTTTTGGGGGTATTTGGGGTCTTTTGTGTCTCCATACAAATTTTAAGATTTTTTTGTTTTAGTTCTGTAAGAAATGCCATTGGTAATTTGATAGGGATTGCATTGAATCTATAGATTGCTTTGGGTATTATGGTCATTTTCACAATATTGACTCTTCCAGTCGAAGAACCTGGTATATCTCTCCATCTGTTTGCATCATCTTTGATTTCTTTCATCAGTGTCATAGTTTTCTGAGTACAGCTCTTTTACCTCCTTATGTAGGTTTATTCCTAGGTATTTTATTCTTTTCGTTGCAATAGTGAATGGGATTGTTACCTTAATTTCTCTTTCTGATCTTTCGTTGTCAGTGTATAGGAATGCAAGAGATTTCTGTGCATTAATTTTGTATCCTGCAGCATTACCAAATTCATTGATTAGCTCTAGTAGTTTTCTGGTGGCATCTCTAGGATTCTCTAGGTATACTGCCATGCCATCTGCAAACAGTGACAGTTTTACTTCTTCTTTTCCAATTTGTATTCCTTTTATTTCTTTTCCTTCTCTGATTGCCGTGGCTAGGACTTCCAAAACTATGTTTAATAATAGTGGCAAGATGGACATCCTTGTCTTGTTCCTGATCTTAGAGGAAATGCTTTCAGTTTTTTACCATTGAGAATGGTGTTTGCTGTGGGTTTGTCGTATATGGCCTTTATTATGTTGAGGTAGATCTGTGCCCATTTTCTGGAGAGTTTTTGTCATAAATGGGTGTTGAATTTTGTCAAAAGCTTTTTCTGCATCTATTGAGATGATCATATGTTTTTTATTCTTCAGTTTTTTAATATGGTGTATCACATTGATTGATTTGTGTATACTGAAGAATCCTTGCAACTCTGTGATAAATTCCACTTGATCAGGGTGTATGATCCTCTTAATGTGTTGTTGGATTCTGTTTGCTAGTATTTTGTTGAGGATTTTTGCATCTATATTCATCAGTGACATTGGTCTATAATTTTCTTTTTTTGTAGTATCTTTGTCTGGTTTTGGAATCAGGGTGATGGTGGCCTTGTGGAATGAGTCTGGGAGTGTTCCTTCCTCTGCAATTTTTCGGAAGAGTTTGAGAAGGGTGTGTGTTAGCTTTTCTCTAAATGTTTGATAGAATTCACCTGTGAAGCCATCTGGTCCTGGACTTTTGTTTGTTGGAAGATTTTTTTTTTTTTTTTTTTTTTTTTTTTTTGGCGTTTCACGGGCCTCTCACTGTTGTGGCCTCTCCCGTTGCGGAGCACAGGCTCCGGATGCGCAGGCTCAGCGGCCATGGCTCACGGGCCTAGCTGCTCCGCGGCATGTGGGATCTTCCCAGACCGGGGCACGAACCTGTGTCCCCTGCATCAGGAGGCAGACTCTCAAGCACTGCGCCACCAGGGAAGCCCCTGTTGGAAGACTTTTAATCACAGTTTCAATTTCATTCCTTGTGATTGGTCTGTTCATATTTTCTATTTCTTCCTGGTTCAGTCTTGGAAGGTTATACCTTTCTAAGAATTTGTCCATTTCTTCCAGGTTGTCCATTTTTTTGGCATAGAGGTGCTTGTAGTAGTCTCTTATAATGCTTTGTATTTCTGTGGTGTCCCTTGTAACTTCTCCTTTTTCATTTCTAATTTTATTGATTTGAGTCCTCTCCCTCTTTTTCTTCATGAGTCTGGCTAAAGGTTTATCAATTTTGTTTATCGTCTCAAAGCACCAGCTTTTAGTTTTTGTGATCTCTGCTATTGTTTTCTTAGTTTCTATTTCATTTGTTTCTGCTCTCATCTTTATGATTTCTTTCCTTCGACTTACTTTGGGTTTTGTTTTGTTCTTCTTTCTCTGCTTCCTTTAGGTGTAAGGTTAGACTGTTTATTTGAGATTTTTCTTGTTTCTTCAGGTACGTTTGTATTGCTATAAACTTCCCTCTTAGAACTGCTTTTGCTGCATCCCATAGGTTTTGGATCGTCGTGTTTTCGTTGTCAATTTGTCTCTAGGTATTTTTTGATTTCCTCTTTGATTTCTTCAGTGCTGTCTTGGTTATTAGTCACGTATTGTTTAGCCTCCATGTGTTGGCGTATTTTATGTTTTTTTCCCTGTAATTGATTTCTAATCTCATAGCTTTGTGGTCGGAAAAGACGCTTGATATGATTTCAATTTTCTTAAATTTACCAAGGCTTGATTGTGATCCAAGATGTGATCTAGCCTGGAGAATGTTCCGTGTGCACTTGAGACGTGTAATCTGCTGTTTCTGGACGGAATGTCCTATAAATATCAGTTAAATCTGTTTGGTCTATTGTGTCCTTTAAAGCTTGTCTCTCCTCACTAATTTTCTGTCTGGATGATCTGTCCATTGGTGTAAGTGAGGTGTTAAAGTCCCCCACTGTTATTTTGTCACTGTCAGTTTCCTCTTTTAGAGCTGTTAGCAGTTGCCATATGTATTGAGGTGCTCCTATGTTGGGTGCATATATATTTATAATTGTTATATCTTCTTCTTGGATTGATCCCTTGATCATTATGTAGTGTCCTTCCTTGTCTCTTATAACATTCTTTATTTTAAAGTCTATTTTATCTGATATGAGTATTGCTACTCCAGCTTTTTTTTGATTTCCGTTTGCATGGAATATCTTTTTCTATCCCCTCACTTTCAGTCTGTATGTGTCCCTAGGTCTGAAGTGGGTCTCTTGAAGACAGAATACATATGGGTCTTGTTTTTGTATCCATTCAGCGAGCCTGTGTCTTTTGGTTGGAGCATTTAATCCATTCACGTTTAAGGTAATTATCGATATGTAGGTTCCTATTACCATTTTCTTAATTATTATGGGTTTGTTTTTGTAGGTCCTTTGCTTCTTTTGTGTTTCCCACTTAGAGAAGTTCCTTTAGCATTTGTTGTAGACCTGGTTTGGTGGTGTGAATTCTCTTAGGTTTTGCTTGTCTGTAAAGCTTTTGATTTGTCCGTCAAATATGAATGAGATCCTTGCCGGGTGGAGTAATCTTGGTTGTAGGTTCTTCCCTTTCATCACTTTAAGTATATCATACCACTCCCTTCTGGCTTGTAGAGTTTCTTCTGAGAAATCAGCTGTTAACCTTGTGGGAGTTCCCTTGTATGTTATTTGTCATTTTTCCCTTGTTGCTTTCAATAATTTTTCTTTGTGTCTGATTTTTGTCCATTAGATTACTATGTGTATCAGTGTGTTTCTCCTTGGGTTTATCCTGCCTGGGACTCTCTGCACTCCCTGGACTTGGGTGGCTATTTCCTTTCTCATGTTAGGGAAGTTTTCAACTATAATCTCTTCAAATATTTTCTCGCGTCCTTTCTCTCTCTCTCTTCTCCTTCTGGGACCCCTATAATGCGAATGTTGTTGTGTTTAATGTTGTCCCAGAGGTCTCTTAGGCTGTCTTCATTTCTTTTCATCCTTTTTTCTTTATTTTGTAACATGGCAGTGAATTCCACCATTCTGTCTTCCAGGTCACTTATCCGTTCTTCTGCCTCAGTTATTCTGCTATTGATTCCTTCTAGTGTGTTTTTCATTTCAGTTATTGTATTGTTCATCTCTGTTTGTTTGTTCTTTAATCCTTCTAGATCTTTGTTAAACATTTCTTACATCCTCTGGATCTTTGCCTCCATTCTTTTTCTGAGGTCCTGGATTATCTTCACTATCATTCTTCTGAATTCTTTTTCTGGAAGGTTGCCTCTCTCCACTTCATTTAGTTGTTTTTCTGGGGTTTTATCTTGTTCCTTTGTCTGGTACAAAGTCCTCTGCCTTTTCATTTTGTGTATCTTTCTGTGAATGTGGTTTACATCCCACAGGCTGCAGGATTGTAGTTCTTCTTGCTTCTGCTCTGTGCCCTCTCAACTCAGTTTTGAATATAATTCAAACTAAGATAACAACAGTTTGCTTCTGAATCACATTTATTCCTCAAATTATACTATTTTTATCAACTAATTTAAAAAAATCAGTTACCACGGTGATCACAGATCAGAATTTCTGGGTTCCATCTCAGTGTTTGTTTTACCTTTTTAAATCAGTTGGAATGC
>NW_006780945.1:4400536-4407795 GCF_000442215.2 Lipotes vexillifer
TGATGTGTATTACATAAATTTAAGCAAATGGGGAAAGTCTTTGGACTGAAAGAAATCTCTGCATTTGTTCAACAGGTATTTACCGAATCCCTAATATGTGCCTACTCTTGTCACATATGCCCAGGATGAGAAGATCAACAAAATAGGTCTCTGCCTTTGAGAGGTTGATAGATTTATGGGGAGAAACATGGATGTAAACTTGTCAGTGTTAGAAGAAGGGCTCTGATGGAGTATTCAGGTACATTTACAGCCAACAGGAAGAAATGTGCTCAGGTGTGGCTGAGGGCAGGATGGAGATAGGAGGCTTGTCAGAAAAAGATTTTTTAGACTCTCCTGGCTTCTAGGCTTGGTGCTTCATGTCAGCAGACGGCCCTTGAGGTGAATCTCAGGAAATATGTGTGTTCCTGCAGTCAGACAAAACTGGGGAGAGGGAGAACTTTCCAAAAAAGAGAAGCAGGGTTAGCATGAGCAGATAAATGTGAAATAATACATCATATTTAGGCAACTAGAAATATACCAGTATGGTGAGAGAGAAAGGGACAAGCTGGGTTTCAAGGAGACCTGAGGCCGTGGAGTCAGCATGGGCAGCAGCATGTCACCTCTTGGCTAAGATGCAAAAATAGCAAGTTTATCCTGAACCTGGAGGGAAATCCAGGAAGGTCTTATGCAGCAGAGCAACTTGATCATTTTTCAGAAACTGCTAGACACGTAAATGTGATTTAAAATATTTACTGCATTTTAAAATCCAAATTTGGAAACTTAGAAACATTTGGGTTCTCTTTATAAGCATTTTTGCTAAATTACTATTTTTTCAACAAATGGGAATTTATTACTCAAATGAGATCACACTTTAAACATGAAAAAGGGAATGGGATCTTTCATTCTATCGACATCTCCTTTCCATACTTGAGATTAGACCTATACTAAATTACTAAATTCTACTTTTTACCCCTAGAGAGATAGTGATTCAGTATTCAATATGTCATGTTAATGGAGTTCAAAACAAAGACTTGGCTTTTGCTCCTCAGACTTCAGTTTATGAATCTGAGGAAGAAGAAAACAAAAACATACAGATTGAGATTTTTAGTCAGGAAGGTGTAGGTTGATTGTTATATTAGTGTCGAGTGAAAATACATTGATTGTTGACTTTTTTAAAACGCAAAAACCACAGCACCTGATCTAGCATAAATTGTTTGTTTTTTTCCTAGCAGTTGTTCAAGGGTTATTTACAAATCAATAATAAATGGGAAACACCAAACTTGAGAGTCCTTCTGAACTAATACTGCCAACTCTGTTGACTAAATGTTGAGAGATTGTATCAAGAAAATACATGAAAACTTTCTGAATCTTTCTTCAAGAGAAAAAAGAAAGTAATAGAATTTCATCATAATGCCTTGCATTGGGACAATGTTGTGCCTTCCTAACTGGTTTGCTACTTTAAATCTTTTCCTATTCTGCTGTATCCACACTGTGTTTCCTACAGATCTTATCAATTTGAAGGCACACAAAAACCTTTTTCAATCTTGGCTCTGCAGGTTTCTTACTCTGTGGCTCTGCTCTGCTATCTGTAAGACTGAAATAACAATGCCCATTTCAGAAGAATGAGAGGTGCTGAAAGGATTAAATGGAAACTTAGTTGTAGGGTCTTGTGCTTAGTAGGTCTCCAATACCTATTTATTAAGTTTAACAATGGCACACTTCAGTGAATATAGTGAATGTTTAACTTTTCAACTAAGCTTATTATTTATGGTTCTGAGCTAATTGCACAAAATAAGATAGATCCAGGCATGAAAACAATTTCATTTCTAATACCTGGATTGTAAAAATCCTCAACTTGTTGGATGTGGAACACTATGAATAGAAATATTTTCAGGACGTCCTGAAGCTCTAAGGCTTAGTATTAACACATGTGTACTTGTGGAAAATTCAACTGCTTCCAAAAAGGAGAGCCAGAGCTCTTCAGAAGTAGAAGAAAGCACTTCAAACAAGTGATGCCCTCAGTAGCTGTCAAGGCGAACTGGCTTTGTTTTTGATTGACTGTGGGGAATATCCCCTGCCTTTTACAAAACCATATGTAATTGTCATTAAGAAGCCAAATGGGAAAAGAAAAGGGGATTATGTACCCTTGGGAACTGGAGAAATTAGTACAAGTAAGATATTGAAAGCTGATTACCAGTAATTATAATGGTTTACTGCTAGATCCAACCTGATTCGGTCATGAACCTGGTGAACCTTGAGCTAGTGCAAAGACTGAGTACTTGGACATGCATCCTCCAGTATGTCTTTGAATTCCCAGTGTCTTCTTCTAAGCTCTCTGTTAGTATTACCAACAGAGAGAAGAAGTAGAAACCATTTGCTTTAAAGTAGTGTTTCTCAAACTTCTTGGTCCTGGGACCCCTTTGCACTCTTAAAAACCTTTGAGACCAAAGAGCTTTTTGTTTGTTTTTGCAATATCAATTAATATTCATCATGTTAGAAATTAAAAGAGAATCTTTGTAAATATTTGTTAATATATTTACAATAGCAATAATAAATATTTATATGCCAGACTATGTAATGTATATATATATATATATTTTTTTTTGCTGTACGTGGGCCTCTCACTGTTGTGGCCTCTCCCGTTGCGGAGCACAGGCTTCGGACGCGCAGGCTCAGCAGCCATGGCTCACGGGCCCAGCCGCTCCGCGGCATGTGGGATCTTCCCGGACCGGGGCACGAACCCGTGTCCCCTGCATTGGCAGGCGGACTCTCAACCACTGTGCCACCAGGGAAGCCCTGTAACATATTTTTAATGAAAAGTGACTATATTTTCCTCCCCAAATAAGAAGATGGCATTGTTTTACATGTTTGGAAATCTCTTTAATGTCTGGCTTAAAAGAAGACAGCTGAATTCTCACATCTGCTTCTGCGATCATTCTGTTTCTACATTTTGTTTTGGTTGAATTATAGGAAGAAAATCTGGCCACATAAAGATGGTATCTAGAAAGGGAGGAATAATTTAATAGCCTTGTCACATAATTATGGGTATTTCTTCTTTGATACTATACCAAGACTCTAGAAGAGGTAGTGTCTTAAAATTTGATTGCAACATAGAATGTGAAATAGTATCAAGATTTTTGTACAGTGTTATATAAAAAAAAATCATTGAATGGAACTTCTAGCCCTGCAGGATTTTCTAACATTGTAGATTGGTCATTAGGAGAATATTGGTTCACCAAGTTATGTGGATCCTCTAAACAATGACATGACATATTTCATTATATTAAATAATCACATCTGTTACTATTATCACTGATCACATCAAAAGAGTATTGAAATATTGGGAAACTGACATGCTCATGATGATGGCAATAAGTATTTCAAAATTCTACTTCTTGTTTGAGAGCTTACATTTTATCATTGACAAGAAATAATACCTTTTGTTTTTCTTGAAGTGACAGGTTCACTTCATTTATTTATTTATATTTTTGATTGTAAGAACAATGGTAAGAGCTCTACACTCTTAATAGGTTTTTAAGTATACAACACAGTATTGTTATATATAGGTACAATGTTGTACAGCAAATCTGTAGAAGTTATTCGTCTCGTTTAACTGAAATTTGATTAGCAACCCCATATTTTCACCTCTTCCTAGCCCCTGGCAACCAGCATTCTGTCCTTTGCTTTTATGATTTTGACTATTTTTAGAACATGGAATGATGCAGTATTTCTCCTTCTGTGACTGGTTTTTCACTTAGCATAATGTTCCTAAGATTTATCCATATTGCAGGATTTCTTTTTTTTAAAGCTGAATAATATTCCATTGTATGTATATACCACATTTTCTTTGTCCTGTCATGCATCAATGGACAATTGGGTTGTTACCACATCTTGGCTATTGTGAATAGCACTGCAGTGCACATGGGATTGCTAATATCTCTTTGAGATCCCAATTTCAATTATTTCGGATAAAGACCCAGAAGTAGGACTGCTGGGTCATATGGTTGTTCTATTTTTATTTTTTTGAGAAACCACCATACTATCTTCCCTTGTGGCTGCACCATTTTGTATTCTCAACAAAAGTGTATAAGGGTTCCAGTGTCTCCACATCCTTGCCAACACTTGTTGTCTTGTGTTTGTTTGTTTGTTTTGCTGTTGTTGTGGTGGTTTGATAATAGCCATTCTACAGACTTGGGATAAAATTAGACCCTTTTCTTACACCATAACACAAAAATCAACTCAAAATGGAGTAAAGTCTCAAACAAAAGACTTCAAACCCCTAGCTGAAAACATAACAGAAAATCTTCGTAGCACTGGTCTTGACAATGATTTCATGGATATGACACCACAAGCAGAGAGAACAAAAGCAAAATAGATGTGGGGCTATATCAAACGGCAAAGTTTCTACCCAACAAAGGAAACAAAGGCAACCTTCAGAATGAGGTAAAATATCTGATTAGGGATTAGTTTCCAAAATATATAAGGAACTCCTGCAACTCAGTAGCAAAACAAACAAGCAAACCAACAAAAGCAAACTGAAAACTTGATTTAACAACGGGCTAAAGGCTTGAATAGACATCTCTCCAAAGAAGACATACAAATAGCCAATGGGCACATAAAAAGATGCCCAATTCACTAGTCATTAGGCAAATGCAAATCAAAATCATGAGATATTGCTTCATTCATTTTTGACAAATTGTCTGCCAAATACTCAAGTCCGAATAGTCATATTTTGAAGCCTTTTTTCAAGTAAAAATGGTGTTTATAAAAAATAGTGACTCGTTTGGCTCATAACTCAGAGGATCATACAAGGGTATTTCCTTTCCTCTGTAGACAGAAGGCTTCATGCCTACCTCCTATTTCATCATACACATTATTAAAAAGACATGTTTGCAAAATTCTGTATTTAATAAAATTAATAATTTTTATTGCTGCATATGAAGGATTTCTTAAATGATCCAGGCCTTTTCTCTTTCTCTTTTTATTATGAACCCGTGGCAGGGAAAAGTATGACAAGTGTGGTTTGAGGCCACTGTCTGGACAGTTAACATTTAGGTGCCAGCACTGCTTCTGCACTATCAAAACAGATGTGGCAACACAGGGGTGAAAGGCCGGCCACCCCTTTACGTTATCATAAAAAATACTTTTGCTTTTCTCAGGCAACTCCAAATGGTCTCAGGGCCCCCTAGGACACTGGGCACCCTAATTTAAGAACTTTTAATTTTCAAAGCCATTGCACAAAACTGTATTATTCCTTCTTTACGTCTGGTCACTTTATAGATGAGGATGGAGTACTGGCAGAGTTAAGGGATATTTTAGCACTTAGTATATATTAGGAGCTTAAAAATCTTTGTGATAAGAGTGAATAAACTAGGCATACTTAAAAGACAGGTCTCCTGACCTCTGGCTCTGTGTTCCTTCGACTGAAGATTTAACTTCTTTTAGATTTTGGGGGATACAAGGAATAAGGAGACACCTAACTGAAGTTAGGAGTGAAGCAGGAATACCTAAATCTCTAACCCTCACACTGTACCACAACTCTGAATCAACTTGTGTGGTAGTAGTTACCTTGACTTGTTACATACAGAACTTCCCCAGGGTGATTTCAGTTCAATTGGCTTCAATCTAAGTAGACCATGCTCTCTGTGATACCAGTTTCTTTGTTCCCAGCTGGCCTCCCACTAATCTCCTGTGAAAACACAGGCACCTCTCCTGAGAAAGGAGCTCTTAGAACTTTAAGTGTAACTCCCTAAAGAAAGCAGGGGGCAGGGATGAGACAGCAGGCCAGGGGGCAGATTCAAGTCAAATTGACTTAGGACAAATACTCTTAAGTATCACAGAGGTGCTTTCCCTATTCCCAGGAGGTACTGTCCACATGAAGACAAAGCGATGCTTGCCCCAGAGGGAAGCCAGAGGACTACAAAATAAATTATCCTCCACTGCTAGTTCAGCCAAATCAGAACTGTAGAAAATCCAAACTGTGGTAGGGTGAGTTAGCATATACTTGTTCTGTGAGCACGTGGAAAACTTAAGTTTCCAGGGAGGTGCTTTTGGCACCTTAAGTGAAAGCCAAAATTAACTCAGGGAAAAGCTGATAGTGACTAACAATTCCTAAAAAAGACTATTTTTAGAAGCAAACCTGGTGAAATCATAATGGTCAGTCAAGAGAAGGACTGCCCCAATGACCTAATTACCACTCTGTGGGAAAACTGAAACCAGCCCTGGAAAATTGCATCAATATTATGGCCTTTAATGGGCACCATTTTTAAAAATACCCATGGCTATCCTAAAAATTTTCCCTTTCTTTATGAGTAACCACATACTGAGAGCCAGTTTCATTTCAAAAAACCCCAAAAATAATAGTGAAGTTCTTCAAATTTCATGACAGTCCCCCCAAAAGCTCTAGTCTTGAAATGTTAATTAGGTAATTAATTAGATGAGCAATCATGCTCCTCCTTCTGATACATCTAGTGGACCCAGATGCCTGTGAACTTCCCATTAGTTAATTTAATGCCAAGTAAGTGAGTCCCTCCATATTTTAAGGTCAGAGCTTTCTTAGAGATGCATTTTTATATACTGCTACATCTGAATACTCTAGTAATTGCCTCTGCTCTTGACAGATGCCTTTAAATTTCTTTTCTCAGCTGTAAAAGAAAAAAAATGGTACTTAAATAGAGTGAGAAATTACCAGATGGACTTGCCTCAATTTTAGTGTGCGTTTGTGGTCATAGTTCCAGAACCTCATAGGGAAATTCACATAATTAAAGGAGATGTAAATCTGGAAAACACATGGACTGGCAATGAAAACTAATTAATCCATTTATTCATTCAGTCAACGGTTCTATAGTAAGCGTGTACTACATCGTCCTTATTGAGAGGCTGCATCATGAACAAAACCAGAGATGACCTCAGCTATTCAAGAGTTTAGGATCTAGAATCATTCTGTAAATGCTTGCTAATTTGATTTGACTAACTCAGTATATTCCAGGCATAAGTTATTTGGCTGAAAAATAAAGATAACAGGGCAAATGTTTTAAGTAAGTTTTAATTACAAGAATAATAGCCTAAACCCAGTCATTTAACCAAAGCCAAAGTCGCTGGATATGAAATGTTGGTGGGAAGTAAATTATTCAACTTAAATTTCTACTTTGATTCTTCAGACAGTTTGCTTAGCTTTTCTTCGTCTTCTGCCCAAAGCCCCTCCCCAAGGTACAGCTTTCATCAAGACCTAAGCAGTTATTCACAGGGAGAAAGCACACTCTTTCAGCCTCCCTCTCCCT
>NW_006780945.1:4407813-4413373 GCF_000442215.2 Lipotes vexillifer
CTCTTTCAGCCTCCCTCTCCCTCATGGCTGATTAGAACAATTGGAACTTCTCAGACATCCTTACACTCCCTTCCAGCTGCTTGTTGTAAACGGGATCCTACAGCTGTTCACAGGGGCTTCCCCTTTCAATTCTGCACCATCGTTCTGATACATTTCTTTTTCACTGACTATCTTACTCTCCCACAAGCCCCAGAATCCCTTTTGTTCGAAGATACGCTTGTCTGGGCATAAAGGCGATGTGCATGATTTCAGAGCATATAGTTTGAAGTATAAAGATTCTTTCCGAGTTTTTATCACAAAGTCCTTATTGTTGTGGCCTGTTTTCACAAGCCAAGATGGCCTTCTAATTCCTCAGCTATCTGCCTGCAGTTGCAACAAACTTTGCTATTGGCTTTTCTGAATTGTAGAGGCCCAGTTAAAGGTTCAGCTTAGAGTCTTATCTTTTAACTAGTAGCACTTCTGAAACGTTATCAGTAAAGCAGATTATTTCTATGAATTAGAGTACCTCTAGATCCAGCTTTTTCATATTTAATGTCTGTTTCCATTTCACCACTGCTCTTTTATTCCCTTTCATCTCATAAATGGGTCAAACTCACCAGATTTTGCCTAACTGTTATGGTGATGAAAATAAAGAGAAGTTACTTGTTAAATCATATTTTTCAGGGACTAAGGCAGAAAGGGGAAACCTCTTGATGTAGGCTTTACACAGATGCTCAGGATGGTGGGTCAGAGTTCACTGGAGCTTGGGCCCTACCGCCCCCTTCCTTTATAGGAAATTGAAAACTGTTCTTATAGTTCATCAAGGCCACGGGGAATGTTCATGTTGCCTCTGGGTGAGGCTCACAGGGGACAATCCTAAAGCCATCTCTATATTAGTCAAGCCTAGTATTGCTTGATCTGGAATATTTTTCTCTTTATATACTATCTGTTGCGTGTTACTCCAGATAAGAGTTTCATATAACAATAAAGAGATCTTCACTCCTCTCTACACTAGATATCACTAGATTTCAGCTCGACTTTCTGAAAGATATGGTTTTTACTTCCTGTTAAGGGTTGAGAACACATATACCAACATTCCTGAATGGTCGGTGATTATATTCCGGCAGAGGCCAGCAATAAACATGTAATCAAATAAATGTTAAGGTAATTTCAGATGATGATAAATTTTAGGAGGAAAATAAAGCCAGATAATGGGGTTGAGGGTGAGCCATAGGGAGTATGGGTGTGGGTGGGTGAAAACTTTAGCTGGGAGGACAAGATGAGAAACCTTCTCGGAGGGGGCACATTTGAGCTAAAAGCATATCAGGTGACCAGTAGGCGCCAGATGTGGAAAATTTGTGGGGGGAGCATTCTAGGGAGAATGATGGCAAATACAAAATCTTGAAGCTAGAGGAGAAGTGGCCGAAGACCAAAGTGGCTGAACGGTAGTGAACGAACTGGAAAACTTTTGGGAAAAGAGGCAGGAGAGGGAAAATGGATCTTCCGGACCCGAGTAAGGATTGGGATATTTTGGCAGCTGCAACGGGATACCACCGATCCTTGAAGCATGTATGAAATCCTGTGAGATTTCTCTCGATGAAGTCCTCAATATTTTGCTTATAAATTATCTTCTCTAGTTAACTGAATACAGCAGTAGCACCAGCTTTATATTGTATCTGCTGATCAGGAGTCATGCTGCTTCTCCTTAATTCTCGGTGTCTCGCTTGGGTTCCTGGTAGCTGTTGGTCAAGTCCAGCGATGCCAGAATGCAACCCATGTGCTCCATTTTAAATTTTCCATAAACTGGCATTGAAACTTCTAGCGAGCTTATAAACTAGCTAATAACAGATGGTCTTATAAACTTGCCTTCTGTTTCCCATTTTCATAGCACATACACACACATAAAAGTTTAGTGACGATCTCTCATTTAAGAAATGTGAGGATGAACTCTTGTGATATCAAATTGCTGCAGATTTGGTGTTAGGGCCTCCCTGAGGAAAATTATGAGAAGGACAGTCCCAGACAGTCCCTTATATCTTTCGGTAGTAAAGAAATTTTGTCCTGTCTTCAAATATCAGTGGCACATGGTTTTGGTGGAAAGCTGCTGCTTTTTTTTTTTTTTTTCATTTTCTAAAGCAGCTTTATTCACAAACTATACAAATCTACCCATTTAAAATGTACAATTCGATGGCTTTAAAAAATTTTTATATTGGAGTATAGTTGATTGACAACATTGTTTTAGTTTCAAGTGTACAGCAAAGTGATTCAGTTATACATGTATGTATTCTTTTTCAAATTCTTTTCCCATTTAGGTTATTACAGAATATTGAGCAGGGCTCCCTGTGCTATACAGTAGGTCCTTGTCGGTTATCTATTTTAAATATAGCAGTGTGTACATGTCAACCCCGAACTCCCAAACTATCCCTCCCCGCACCCTTGCCCCTGCTAACCAAAGAGTCTGCTTCTGTTTTGTAGTTGATGGCTTTTAATTTATTCACAGAGTTGTCTGTCTTGCTTAGGCTGCCATAACAAAACACCATAGACTGAGTGGCTTAAACAACAGAAATTAATTTTCTCATAGTTCTGGAGACTTGACATTAAAGATCAAGGTGCCAACATGGTTGGTTTCTGCTGAGGGCTCTCTTCCTGGCTGATGGATGGCAGTCTTCTTGCTGTGTCTTCATGTCGCAGTGGGGGAGAAGACAGCAAGCTCTCTGGTGTCTCTCTTTTTTTTTAAACATCTTTATTGGAGTATAATTGCTTTACAGTGGTGTGTTAGTTTCTGCTGTGTGACAAAGTGAATCAGCTATATGTATACATATATCGCCGTATCCTCTCCCTCTGGCATCTCCCTCCCACCCTCCCTATCCCACCCCTCTAGGTGGTTACAAAGCACCGAGCTGATCTCCCTGTGCTATGCAGCTGCTTCCCAGTAGCTATCTGTTTTACATTTGGTAGTGTGTATATGTCCATGCCACTCTCTCACTTTGTTCCAGCTTCCCCTTCCCCCTCCCTGTGTCCTCAAGTCCATTCTCTGTGTCTGCGTCTTTATTCCTGTCCTGCCCCTAATTTCATCAGAACCATTTCTTTTTAGATTCCATTTATATATGTTAGCATGCGGTATTTGTTTTTCTCTTTCTGACTTACGTCACTCTGTATGACAGACTCTAGGTTCATCCAGTTCACTACAAATAACTCAATTTCATTTCTTTTTATGGCTGAGTGATATTCCATTGTATATATGTGACACATCTTCTTTATCCATTCATCTGTTGATGGACACTTAGGTTGCTTCCATGTCCTGGCTATTGTAAACAGAGCTGCAGTAAACATTGTGGTACACAACTCTTTTTGAATTATGGTTTTCTCAGGGTATATGCCCACTAGTGGGATCATATAGTGATTCTATTTTTAGTTTTTTAAGGAGCCTCCATACTGTTCTCCGTAGTGGCTGTATCAATTTACATTCCCACCAACAGTGCAAGAGGGTTCCCTTTTCTCCACACCCTCTCCAGCGTTTATTGTTTGTAAGATTTTTTGATGATGGCCATTCCGACTGGTGTGAGGTGATACACCTCCTTGTAGTTTTGATTTGCATTTCTCTGATGATGAGTGGTGTTAGGCATTCTTTCATGTGTTTGTTGGCAGTCTGTATATCTTCTTTGGAGAAATGTCTTTTTAGGTCTTCTGCCCATTCTTGGATTGGGTTGTTTGGTTTTTTGATATTGAGCTGCATGAACTGCTTGTAAATTTTGGAGATTAATCCTTTGTCCGTTGCTTCGTTTGCAAATATTTTCTCCCATTCTGAGGGTTGTCTTTTCATCTTATTTATGGTTTCCTTTGCTGTGCAAAAGCTTTTAAGTTTCATTAGGTCCCATTTGTTTATTTTTGTTTTTATTTCCATTTCTCTAGGAGGTGGGTCAAAACGGATCTTGCTGTGATTTATGTCGTAGAGTGTTCTGCCTATGTTTTCCTCTAAGAGTTTGATAGTGTCTGGCCTTACATTTAGGTCTTTAATCCATTTTGAGTTTATTTTTGCGTATGGTGTTAGGAAGTGTTCTAATTTCATTCTTTTACATGTAGCTGTCCAGTTTTCCCGGCACCACTTACTGAAGAGGCTGTCTTTTCTCCATTGTATATTCTTGCCTCCTTTATCAAAGATAAGGTGACCATATGTGCGTGGGTTTATCTCTGGGCTTTCTATCCTGTTCCATTGATCTATATTTCTGTTTTTGTGCCAGTACCATACTGTCTTGACTCTAATGGATATTATACCTCCTGCCTAGGACGCTTCAGATGGAAAATCATGGGGTTCCTAGCTAGGTTCTCCTGTTTACCAAAATCAGCAAACATTTATTGAGCACTATATTCTATGTGGAGCACTTCTGGGCATTGGGCCAGAAAAGAGATTACATTCATCTGCAACAGCATTGCATTCCTAAAATATAGCTGAGATGTCAAGCACACAAGGAGAGCACGAGTACCCTTCCCTTCAGCCTTCAATTCACTTCACTCTTAGTGAGCGTCTTCTCAGCTTTCTTCTGCAGTCCTCTCCAAGCTCCGTATCCCTGCAAGCCATCTCTCAGAATCTGTGAATAACCAGGATCGTATTTTTCTTCATCTGGTTTGTTCTGTTTTAGTCTCACCTGAATTCTGCCTCTTCACTTTTAAAACTTGTTTGGATAAGAAGGCAGCAGCTTGTCCTTGGGTACCATGAGGTCTACTGTCAAAATCAGCACTTAGAATTTGCAGTCCACACTTCTTGCGAAATGTAAAGAGACCTTCAACTCAAGTCTTTTTAAAACGTGTTGAGCCTACTTTAAGTACGTTGTCCTACTGTGTATCTGCCCTCATCCAGTATTTTCTGTCTGAATTTTAATCTAATGCCTCAAGTTGAAAAAAAACCCAATGCCATTTATGCTTACCTCTATACTCTTGGAAACACGGTGCCCGTAAACTTTTTTAGATGCATTTATAAACTCCATCTCTAAAGACTTTGAGATAAAACAGATGAAAAACTCTTCTATTTTGTATTTCATTTAACTAGTGGTCCTCAACTGTAAGTGATTTTGCTCCCTAGGGGATGTTTGGCAACTAAGAGACTTTTTTGTTGCCACAGCTTGGGGTGGAGGAGGGGGCAGTGCTGGCATCTTCTGGGTAGAGACTAGGGTGACTGCTACTGTTTACAGTGCACAGGGTAACACTCTACAACAGAGAGTGCTGTTAGTGCCCAGGATGAGAAACCTTGAAGGAGACTCATCCTTAGGAATCTCACAACCGATGTGTCTTTTACTGATCAGTAGTCACAAGGCTTTAGTGTAGAATTTGTCATTATGCTGAAATACTAAAAATTTGTTAAATAATTTGTTAACAATCTGTTAAAGATTTTAAATATAACACTTTCATACTTAAAGCAGTCTACAGTATTGCAGCTTGCATTTCCAGTGATATAGTTTTGTTATGTAATAAAAATCATGGTGTTTACTCCAAGCCTGCTAAATCCTTTGCCAAGTTAATGAAGAAGGCTAGTCTGAATATGTTTGAAAGATTTTTTTTTTTTTTTTTTTTTTTTTTTTTTTTT
>NW_006780945.1:4413413-4418323 GCF_000442215.2 Lipotes vexillifer
GCGGAGCACAGGCTCCGGACGCGCAGGCTCAGCGGCCACGGCTCACGGGCCCAGCCGCTCCGCGGCACGTGGGATCTTCCCGGACCGGGGCACGAACCCGCGTCCCCTGCATCGGCAGGCGGACTCTCCTCAACCACTCCGCCAGGGAAGCCCTGTTTGAAAGATTTAAAGACGCTATTGGTGTTCTAATTAGAACTAAGTTGTTTGTAAACACACACTCATACTCATGCAAATATACGTGAGTGCAGTATTTCCATCAGTAATCTTGCATTAAAAGGTATTTATAACCTTTATGGTTGATGGCAGGGAAACCAGATCAACTGTTGAAATCTACAGGATGAATCACAAAACTCTCTAATACCTAAGTTCAAATATTGTCCTAGTTTTATTTGTCATTTGGAAACAAAACAAAGCAAACAAATAAACAAACAAAAGTTCTTATAACATTGGTCTGTCTGCAGCTCATGTGTAACTGTCATCATGAGAGAAAGAGGGAGAGAAGGGAAGAGTCGTCAACTTGAAATATACTTTCCCAGGTCTTGTTAATTGGATTCTTTTCTATTGCTTGTTTTCAGTAAATAAATCAATTTGGAACATAAAATGTCAGGAATAGCATAATGTTTATTATATGAATGTGTTTGGCGGTTGGCTTTTCAGAAGGGTTGGTTTACCTTAAAGGGTATAATTTCGTTTTCTGCGTAGCCCTACAATAACCAAAGAGACCAAAAGACTTCCGGCCAGGGTGCAAACTTCTTGAGAAATCCCCAGAATACCACAAGTGATATTGTTGATCATTTCTGCCTCTTAGCACCATGTCACTTGTGCCCTGTGAACAGCCACTGTTGCCGGTATTGTTTCAGGACTATGGTTAAGCCACCAGAAATAGAGCATGATGGTACAGAAACGGTGGCATTCAAGACTCGGTATTTACAATAAGCCATTTCCCTGGAGGCAGATTCCAACCTCCTGTGCGGATCTATTTTCCCAGTGATTATCTCTCCTTCCCTCAATGTATTCTTGTGTTTGCTGGACTGGTTTGAAGGGTGAGGGTTAATGCACTGGGTGTGTATGTGGGAAGAAGTCCACACCACTACCTAGAAGCTGTTAATCATTCTGATTATTATTTTAACATTGAGAATATACTCTATCTCAGAGAGTAGAGCCTGCACACAGGAAGCAGGCAACCAGTGTTTCAAGACTGGACTACACAATCTTATGAGCCAGTCAGCCTTTTGCTTGTCTTAAGATGAGGCTACAAGATCAGCTCTTTGAACATTACTGTGTACTCAATTTCTATACATGACATAATTTGTATAACAGACTGGTTACCTGAATTTATTTTATTTATAAGATGCTTATATATTGCCAACAGAAACAACTGCTTGATCTTTGGCGTCAATAAAGCTAAAGAGAGTAGAAGATAATCGTGGTATTAATGTCGTTAGGTTTTTCTCTTCTTTATTTCAATATCCTTCATCCAAAGAGGTATTGATATATATGTGCTTTGGGTCACATGTCTCACTCTTTTGATACCAAAAGTTATTTCGACATTAGTTATATCACTAAGTTTTACCAACCGCCTGTGGTTGGACCTGATACCGGCTCTCAGTGCTTGGTTAAATAGGCTATGTACATATGATATGTGTATATTCTTTTCAGAACTAATTTACTTTTATTTCCAACTTGTTTCTGGGAGAAGAGAGAGAGCTACTTGTCCCTTTGGTCCAAAGACCTTGACTCCAGGTTTTTTGTCCCCTTTCGATACTGACTGCTCCCCTGAACCTCATATACTCTCAAGGACCCAGTAGCAAATGATCAACGTTCCATATTTATATCCCGTTCCAAGGGGATGTTAGAGGACAACAAGATGAAGGCGTGAATGGGGGGCTTGCTTATGATAAATGGTGGCTTCTTGGCTAAAGTATATTTACTAGAATTATTCAGTACTTTGGTAAAAGATAACGTTATAACTGAAGAGGCAGTTGAAAGTGTACATATATGGATAAAATCTGGACAAATTATAATCTACCTTGCTCTATAAAAAATGTAAACAGGGACTTCCCTGGTGGCACAGTGGTTAAGAATCCGCCTGCCAACGCAGGGGGCACGGGTTCAAGCCCTGATCCGGGAAGATCCCACATGCCACAGATCAACTAAGCCCGTGTGCCACAACTACTGAGCCTGTGCTCTAGAGCCCACGAGCCACAACTACTGAGCCCTTGCACCACAACTACTGAAGCCTGTGTGCCTAGAGCCCTTGCTCTGCAACAAGAGATGCCACTGCAATGACAAGCCCGTGCACTACAACGAAGAGCAGCCCCCACTTGCAGCAACTAGAGAAAGCCCCCGCACGCAGCAATGAAGACCCAATGCAGCCAAAAATAAATAAATAAATAGATAGATAGATAAATAAATAAATAAATAAATAAATAAAATTTACTTTTAAAAATGTAAACAGAAAATACCTGATATGGCACCATGAGCTCAGGAAACAAGCCTTTATGCCATCTCTCAGTGCCATTGACTGGATTCTTTCAGGGACATGACAGTTACTCTGAGATACCAAGCCTGCTGACACACACCTGCAGACAACACATTAGAAATGGATGAGGTTAAAATATTTGCAGGTAAAATTTTGAAAATTTATAGTGGAGTGCTATAACAGTGTTTCTGTTTTTTCTGGAAAGCGTACCACTCCCATTAAGGCAAACTTGATACGTATGATGAAATGGAAAATACTGGAGAAAATTCACCCTGTGTCACTGTATGTGTGTATGTGCGCACACAGCGCGCGTGTGTGTGTTTGTATGACTGAGGGGTGCTTTTAACACCTCCTTCTAAGACACATATATCTTGGATTTAACCACAGTTGGACTGGTTAACAAAACAGTTTGGTGGAGCCCTTGCATTTTTCCTTCTTTTTGCTATTCTTCAAGGAAAGACATTCCCCAATATATGAAGGTAAGGGGTGTTTGATGAAATGTACCAAATGCTGAAGTTTAACTCTGTATTCAGTCTTTCAGTAGTGGTAGAGTTCGTGGAGGCGTCACTGTAACCGAGGTTAGGGACTTGAAGGAGGCATTCTGCTGTCTATGGAAAGAGTAATTGATGAGCCATCTAGGGCTGGCTGCTGGGATACTTGATCTATAAAGGGAAGTATGGCATTCTAATGCTAACACTGAGTAGAGGCAGGGACCAAAGAATGGGCCAGCTGCTCTTATTGGGAGGACGTGGTATCATAGGCCTTTCAGAAGAGTGATCAGACCTCAAGGGAATTTTGTGCCTCCTGGTTGGGCTCTGGATATGGTCTAGAAGCTTGACCTCTATACTGCTCTTTCAAATGCTAGCTATTAAGGTGCGACAGCTTATCTGTTATCTACCTTGCAATGTATATCATAAAACCTGTCTCAGGAAGAGAATTTTGAGAAAGGATGGACAGACGGAAAGATTAGAAGATGGGCTCATGCATGAAGGAAATGGCCAGTTTGTTCTATAGCTTACGAACATACACAAGAGCAAACATGAGTTCTAGACTCATATTAGCTGTAAACCCCAAGTCATTTATAGGAAAGAGGCCTCAAGAGCACACTGACCATCTACTTAATAACAATATTAGCATCAGTTTGGAAAAGCAACCTCAGACATAACATTTAAGAATGAGATCTTCTGGAGCATAAAATAACAATTGTTTTTCTAGTAAAAGGATGAAATAAATGTCTATTCAAGCTAATTACTGTCCAACTTGTGATTTTTTTTGTTGTTGTTAGCATGTAATAAACCCAACTCATTTTATTATAAAGGGCTATGAAACAGTTCCTGTATAATATAAAACCTGCAAAGATATGACAGCTGCAATTTTTTTTTTTCTGGCCATGTTCACTTTAACTCAAAACGTCTGTAGTCAGCAACCAAAAAGTAAATACATTGAGAAAATGAAAGCCATCTAGTTCAATACTAGTTTTACTTTAGGATTTAAGCAATTTTTAGAATGTGGATTTCCAGGTGACAATGAAAAATATAAGGACCATGGGAAGTGGAATAACATATTCCTGGGATAGAAAATCATTATTGGAAGGACTGGAGCCATGGAGTTAACAGCTGAGAGGTGATGATTGTGACACCAGGCCATTAGGAGGACTTTTTTGCCGTATTATTTCTAGAGCTCAATTTGATCTAGTCAAGCTGTCAGGGCCTCTTCTTAGTTTGCCCAGGACTTCCCCAGTTTTCAGACTGAAAGTCTTGTGACTCAAGAACCCCACAATCCTGGGCAAACCAGATCTTTCTTCACTCTAACCCTGGGGAAAGCAGCTAGCTTCTTTGGAAGCAAAACGCCTTAGAAGAACACATGCCTTTCTGCATTAGACGCCCTCTGAAGCTGAGATATGAAAAATGTGCTTCTCACTTTAAGGACACCAGAATTCCTTTGGTACCTGAAATTAGTTATTTTTATTAGTATTTCTCCAGAAGGAGTTCCTTTGCCGTTCAAATATTCATTCCTTGGTCCTAAAGACTACCTCCTCATCTCAGCTCAAGTTAAGGTTTTGACCTAGACATTTGAAGTGTCCTCCATAAGTTACTTTCTAGGTTCAGCTTGAGTGGGACAAGGTTATATGTTATCTACCCTCCCAACTGACAAAGGGCACTTTTGTATTCAGTGGGTGAGGTGGATATCCTCACACCTTTCAAAGCCTCTCTTTGCTCTGATGCAGTGGTACCCACGGGAGGGGGAGGGGACTAGCAAAGATAATCCCCAGGACAGTCATTTTTATTTCAGGAGTAGCACACAGTTTTTATTATGTAAGCGTATTATGTTTGCTTGGAACAAAAGCTACCATCAAGAACCGGACAACCCCAACTCTAGGCATCTCACTTGGGAGGGAAGACTCAGTTTGGGGCCGGGGGGGGGGGCC
>NW_006780945.1:4418451-4452294 GCF_000442215.2 Lipotes vexillifer
GGGGGCGGGGCAGGTCACCAGAGGCAAAGTGCAACGTGCCGTTTCTAAGTCAGCTCACTGTTGAGGTATCCGTGCAATCTGGGGTTACGGCATGATCCACCGTGTACCAATTATGCCGTTAATATGCTTCATTTACTAGATACACACATCAGAACCAGAGTTTTTCTCAAGGGCAAAACCCAAGTCAGGCCGCCAAAGCCACAAATCACGTAAGCCTGCACCAAACACCCACAGAAAACAGTGCAGCATGCATGTGTGCCTATGTGCGTATATTTGTATCAAAAGCTGAAAGAATGGCCTGGACTGAAGTTAGGGGGAGATCAAGACAGTAGAGAAGACCCCAGATACTTGTCATCCTGGAGGTAGAATTGGACAGACGCAATTAGAAACCAGAAACGCAGTCTCAGCCATTCACCTAGGAACTTTTGACAAATCTTGAAAGATATTGGTATTATGTCCTTATACTATGAGCTTTGAGTTGTGCATCTTTTTAAATGTACTCTTTCACTCTTGTCTTTTTATCAGAACGTCAGCTCCTTCGGTTGCCCTACCTCACTCTTTTCACTAATAAGTCATCAAGCTCTTCATTTGTGTTAAGTTTCAGTTGACTAAGGACACTATAAAATTATGTTCCTCATATACATCAGAACCTGTGAGAAAGGGAAGGAGTTTAGGAAAGTGGAGTTTCAGACATTAATGAGGAGATGAGACAGGGTTTATTCGGTCCTGGAGATTCCCCGGCACCAGAAAGCGAGTCCCTAAGTGGCTAGTCCATCCGCCGCCAGTTCTGAGGGTGAAGGGGCTGCATCTGAGCAAGCATGTTGAAGGGCTTCGGAGAGTCTCCCTCTTAGCTTGAGTCAGATGCTCTTTATTTTCTAGGTGGAGGAGATGAGAATAACGTGTTGACCTACAATTTTTGTATGATATTGACAACGTCTCAGGGACAAATTTGATTTCATAAAAGGAAGGTGGGATTGAGAGAGGACACGTGGAGGATATCAATCTCCTTTATCCGTCAAATCTTTATTCTTAAAGATTTGATCTTTCTTTTATAAGCAAGTGCTCTGTATTTGATAAAATTACCAAGACAAAAATATATATTTTGTTCAAAAATTTAGAAAGCTGTATATCAATAAATTGGCACTGATATTACTAAAATGTAATAAAAAAAATTCTATACAATTGCCCATTTCCAAGTCACTACACGATTCAGATTGGTCAGGTGAGATTTTTGTGAATTGGTGAGTGTGTGTATTCCTAATGGAAGCCGCTCTTATCTATTTCTCAAATCATTCCTTATGTGAATACTACTCCTGTATCTGTTTGTAATCAATAAATGACACACCAAAACACCCAGAATATTAGAATAGTGAGAATCAGACGCCTCTTTGTAATAAAGCAATGCCTTGTTGAAAGGTTTTAGAGGATGGTGCCACAAAATTTTGTGTCTTTTGTAATCACAGCTGATATTTACTGGGTGCTTGCTTATGATAGGCATTGTGTTAAGTGCTTCATATACATTGTCTCATTTTATTCCTAAAACAACCACATGAGAAATGTACCAATATTATTTTTTTTTATAACTGATAAAACAGGCTTAGAGCAGACATTTCTCAGTTTAGCATGACATTAGTTTTAGTAAGTATAAATATTCAGTGACTAAAGTTACACTATGCTTCTAATGGATATATGAGTAAAAAAAAAGATGCAGTTTTAAATCTATATACAAAGCAATGATATAAAAACTGAATTTGTCCCAGAGAATTAGGGCACTCTGCATTAAAATTAAAATTTTAAAAGTGTTGTTATCAAATAAGGATACAAGTTTTAACATTCATTTATGAATGAGACAAAGCACATTTCTTTTAAATAAAACAACATATTCTTAAATTACTCTTACAGTTGACCTAAGGATATAGAGGTCAGCTTTTGACTGTTGAAGAATGTAGGTCCACATGACCTTCATCACGTCTAATTGCACAATCATGCCAACAGAGAAACACACAGTCACAGTAGGCACTTTATGAGTATTAGGCGCTGGGGTTAATCAGTTGATAATTAGGTCTAAATTATTTGCAACTAAAATTTTTTAAAATTTTTATTTACTTGCAACTAAATTTTGAATCACTTGAGTCCTGCTGTTGCATAGAACAGATTAACTTTCCAACTTTGCATGTGTCCCTGGCCTGTAACTGAGAACATGAGGAAGAGAGTTATCCTGCCCTCTAGGGGTGCCTTGGAGAAAACGTCCCGAAGCGCAGTTACCCCAGCCAAGACACTCTGCTCATTCCTAGCCCAGCACGAAAGGGTGGGAGGGGACACCTGGGCTGGAGAGAGGCCATGGAGTCCTCCTGCCTCTGGGGTGTGCCTCCTCGGGCTCATTCTTGGAACTGTTCCATCATATCTTACAAGGATCCTAACTGTACCAGACCCTCAATTATTTTGTTATCGAAAGGGGAAGTTTACAGCCTGCTGTCAGTGTTCAGCTGCATGTTATGTTATTTCTTTAGCCTTCATGTTCTAAAATGACTGTTAGTGGCTGGATTTCCACCTAGGAGGGCAGGATCCATACGGCCCCCCCCCACACACACACCCAGTCTGCTGCTGAATACTGGGCAATGCCTGAAGCAGCACCTCAAGATAACAACACGTGTTTCCTTATAAAGAGCTTGACTTTCTGAGAGTCAGGCTCTCTTTTGAACATAAACAAGTTCCTAGGGAGAGATAAAGGATAGGAGAGACTCATGGCTGCAGCGACATCAATTCAAAAATAGTTGTTGATGGCTGAAAGTAAAACACAGAGCCTGCCCTGTACTGGGGATAAAAGTATGCATGGGGAGTTAACACTTACTGCACAGAATAACTGTCAGGCAGTACACTAAGCAAATTATATACAGTAGCTTTACTGACTATACTCCTAAAAGGTGGTTTTTGTTATTACTATTTTTTTTTTTTTTTTTTTTTTTTTTAGAGAATATAAAGGCAATTCTAAAGCGATAACCTATTTAGGGTCACACAGTTAGAAAATGGCAGAGAAAAATTTGATCTTTGATCTTCCTAACTCCATTTCCTATGCTGTCTCTGATTACCATAACCTCCGCCTTATAACTTCGTTGTGTTTGGGGAGAACAGAATAGTGTAAAGGAGAAGAGAGCTAATGATAACGTTTATAACACCCTCTAATTAAAGCTGTAAAAGAATGCTATATAGAAGGACGTGAGAGCTCTCAGTTTGCTGGGGAGTCAGAGGCTTCAGGGAAAAGAGAGAATCAGAATTAACGTGAAAGGTCTTTAGAGAAACTAGGTAGGAACAGAGGAAGTAGGGAGACTTCAGGAAGAAGAGGAAGTGCGGGACTTCCCTGGCGTCCAGTGGTTAAGATTTCACCTTCCACTGCAGGGGGTACAGGTTCGATCCCTGGCTGGGGAGCTAGGACCGCACACGCCTCTCGGCCAAAAAAAAGCCAAAACATAAAACAGAAGCAATATTGTAACAAATTCAATAAAGACTTTAAAAATGGTCTGCATCAAAGAAAATCTTAAGAAAACAGAGGGAGTGAAACGGCATGAGCTAACTCATGATTTATCATTTTTCATGTAATATTGCAGATGTGTTTAATCAGATTGCTGCTCTACCTCTATGCTGTATGGTAGTTTCAAATCTGATTAGAAGGAAGGGATCAGATGAACAAAAAACGTGGCAAGAAAGATTTTTGAACTTGAGTAATATTGAAAGAGAGCAGCCGAGACAAGGCACTGCAATTAGGAACCACGACTAGTTTACAAAGTCATGGGGATTCTGTGAAATGGAAGAAATTAAGTGTCAGAAGCAAGAGTAGCTGAAGCACAAAAATATTATTGAGTGGGCTTCAGTCAAATTTGGCCCTTTCCCCAGTTTTACTTAAGAACGTGTTTGCTTAAATGTATAATTTAACATTTATCCTCACAATAATGTTTTGCCTCCCTGGAATGATGAGACAATTATAAAGTAGGGAAGAACATTTTACAAGGTGTTGGTGGCGTAGTGTGTCTTGATGACAAACTCAGGAACGCAAGGCAGGCCCAAGACTAGCCATGCCCATTAATAGAAAGTGTGCGTCAGACTTGTTTAGTTTATGTCATGGCCAAGCCACACACATGCATGGTTTAAAGGGAACTATGGAAATAGTTCAAAGCTATCCCTCCTCCAAGTGGAAAAAATAAAAAAATCTTACTTGTCACTCCTTGCCAAATTTTAGCTGCCCTTCATGCATGCATGTAAAACCGATATTGTCAGTTGCTGGAGGCAAAGTACATATGATAGGTTTGGAAAGGAAGTATAAGAATGGTGCATAATATACAACGGTAAGATGCGTCAAACTATTTCACCCTTAGAAATGGGAGGAAAACAGGCTTCGATCTGTGTAAGCAGATGGGCAAAAACTCTAACTCCCAATAAGCAAATTTCCGCTTGTCCGATAGGAAGAAGAAAAATGTCCTTTCCGAGCACCTGACCTAAAAGGAAATGTCAGGATTGGGTTGATCCTTTGGAACTGTCACGATAGTGACACAGTCACTTTGACCTTGGAATTTACGTATCTAGTTGTCTGAAAGCTTATATAATTAAATTCCCTCTCCCCTGTCTTCAAAACTTACTTTTCCTTCATTATCAGTTTTGGAGCCTTGATTTCTTTCGGATAATGGTGTGAATTCTCCCCTTTGTGTTGTCCATAATGACATTGCCTCAGAGAAAAATCAAGTTTCGGGCTTAGTGCATATTTAAGAATTCACTTTTAGCGTCTTGATGTGAGCCAGAGGTCTGCCGAACAACAACAAAGATGAATGCAGAAGGAAATTTAGGTTGACAAATACCAGTCCCACCTGTGTTGGTTAATAAGCAAGACTCCAGCCCAGCCAGTAATCCTCTGTCATTTCCATGTATCCAATCAGTTGCCTGGGAATTATCCCAATAAAAAGAATACAGTGTGTCATTTATCAGGCAGCCAATTAAAAGGCCTCTGCAGTAGTAGGATAGTTGGAAGCGGGCTCTCACAAAGGAAGCAGGATGGGGCCAAATCAGCATGGGCCTTGAGGGAATTCAAGAAAGTAAGTTGTGGCTGATTCATAGAGGGACCAGATTTATAAAATATTAGAAGGAGTTGATAACATGTCAATTATTTCTTCTTGACAAGGATTTATTTAGGACATGAACGTGCAAAAAGGCAACGAATAACCTCAGGTGATCTTACCAAAATGGGGCTCTAATTTTTGTAGCTACAAAATAGTTTTCATAGAGTATTTCCTTTGATCTCTAAGACCTATTTAGCATTAGAAGTCTTGAAAACATGAAAGGAAAATAAATAAATAAATAAATGAAAATTAAGTAAGTACAAAAATTCTGTGAGTTTATTGGGCATCTTTGACCCTCTCCTTAATGAAAGTCGTCAGCAGAATGAACAAGAGTTGACAGGGACCTTCATAATCCCACTTTTGGAAAATGGAAACAATTCTATGTCCTCAAAACCCTGCCAAGTCACAGATTTCCACCCTCATGATCACCTTGGCTGGTGAAAGTTCCCTATAATAAAATTTTAAATCCAAAGATTAAACACTTTCTAGCCCCACTTTAGCCAGTTTACTAACCTACAACATTGATTCAGTATCTAGACATGTCAGGGGGAAAAAAAAAACATGTAAATGTATTTCATGGATTCCAGGATAGAGTTTTTTCTTACATTTTAACATTTCTGAACCTGGGACAGATCTAACAATTGATGTGGTCATAAAGCATAGTACAATAAATTAATTGTTGGTATTTTTAATTGTTTAGCCCTAAATAAATTAATGATATGTCATGAAGTTTGGAGTATCACAGGGTGAAGGAGCATGGAGCCTTTGGTGCAGGGAATCAACGGAAACTCTTTCTTGGAGGAGTTAAATTTTAAAATAGTTCAAAAGAACCCCCATGAGTCTAGGGATCTGTGTCTTGGTTTTCATGAGATAGACCTCAAAAGCCAATGTATAGAAGAATCAGCCTAAAGTGAGTTGTTCAATGAGCCCAGTCACTCATTTGCTGATTATCTTACTTAAACCAGCCTTAGTAAAGAGGTAACTTAAAAACCCTTTAAGGCTCATCTAATCTGTTGCATGGTATCGATTGTCTGTAAATTATTTCAATAAAGAAAACAACCGAATGTCTTAGGAGGCACTTACAGTTTAAATATTCAAAACAGCTTCGCTCTTGTGAAGGATTGTATTATAGAAAATAGTCATATAAATCAACATATTTTAGTAGATACTATAAGATTTCGCTCTTAAAATGTCTCGTTAATGTTCAATTGAAATCATCAAGAATTAGCTGAATACTTAATGTGTGCACTGGAATATATTAGATATAACCTGAGATTTTGGTATTAGACAAACTTGAGTTCAAGTTCTAAGTGCACTATTTACCATCTGTGGGATCTTGGAACCTTACTTCACCTCTCTGAGATCCAGTTTCTGTTTCTTTAAAAAGGAGACAATAACACTTGACTGAATCAGGTTTAGTTTCAAACCAATAAGATTCCATTGTGAAGTGCTTTAGAAAAGTGCCTGGTACACAATACACTTTCAGTAAGTGACAGCTGTAATAATACTTTTTATTACAATTAGCACCCTACTATTGGACAGCACCTTTGAATCTAATTCAGTTAAAGAAGTTGTTTCTCATTTCTTCTGCCCAGAACAAATTAAAGCCTGAGTATTCTAACTCTGTCCTGAGACAGTGTCTAACGTGACTTGGCAAACCACAGATGGGTTCCAATTTTATTAGCTGTACAGGAAATTTCTGACTGATTTAACCTCGAAAAGACAATACCGTGTAATGAACATGTAACAAATGTCACCTCTTCTTATTGCTGGAACGGACAAGCCCTCCAGATCTCTGTCCTGTTCCTCGCTTTACTATTATGCATCAAGGCATTTTTTTTCCCCTCTTTCTTTTCTTTTCACTTTCCCATAGCGCCTCGTTGCACCCAGTTCCCTTTGAGTGATGTTGGGGACAATTTCAGTTGTAGTTCTTCCTGAAAGTCAGTTATTTTGAGACATAAAGAGACATAAAGAGATAAACACCACCAACCTCCTCTGTCTTGGATGGCCTAGAGCCAGAAGTGATGCAACTGGTGTGAAGCTTCATCAAGAGTGTTTTTTGAGGATTTTTTTTTTTGTATTTGCATATCTTAGTAATTAAGGGATTGTTTTCCCCCCAGAAGCAATTTGTCTAAATCCTTTAAAACAGCATGATGGGGGGAGGGTCTCTCCTCGTTTAAAATTATGATATGATGGAGATTAAAACAGTGTGGTGTCAAAATATACTGTGCTTAGAGTTGAGACTGCTGAATCTACCAGTGAGATCCGGGCCAATCACTTTATCTCTCAAAGCTTCAAATTCATCTTTTTCAGAAGGATTCCCTGAAGTCCCTCTTAGTTTTTGTATTCTACGATGAGAAATATAGATTGTTGAGTGGCACTGCAAGTTCAGCATCCTCTTAGCAACGTTATCAATGGGGAGAAGCCAAGACAGCTAAGGCATGCATTGCCCTTTCCCTGTAAAGATGCTGCTTCTGATCTGTGGTATGTGGGGTGTGCTTTTCAAACTTTTCCGTTAATAGAGGTAGACCACTGGATGGAGTTATGGCTGGAAATGATTTCCACTCTCATAAGCAAATTTGCTTACTTTTATCAGCACCAAACAGAGAACTTGGCCACATTAATGCTGAATTCCATTGGATTGACTCAAACATTGAGTGGTGATGACAAATATAATGAAAAAGAAGCAGAAAACAATTTTTTTAAATTATGATTATTTAGTGATCTTAGTCTCCGTGCTGTTCCCCACTCTACTGTTACCCCAATTCATTGCTCTAGCCCTCCACTAACTACACACACACACACACACACACACACACACACACACACACACATATACACCTCACTTTTACTTTTGTCTTTAGAGATTAGCTTTCATTCAGTTGTAATAGATATTTATTGAGCCCTTGGCAAAACTTTGAGTGAGAAACCGGAAGAGATACTAATAGTTAAGAAGAGCAGAGAGCCATTCACAAAGAGCTTACTCTCCATAAGGAGAAATAGGCAACATACGTGACTAACTAGAGTAAAAGAGAAAGAAGAGAGATTACAAAGTGATAAGAAAAAAGATATATTCATACTGAGATAGGAATTCAAGGAAGGGGAAATTACATAGGTGGTTTTAGAAAGAGTTTGTGGAGAGGATGGCGTTTACCAAGGCTCTTGAAGGATGGGAGGAAAAAGTAGGGTTGAGGAAGCAGCCCATGAAGTTAGAACTATGTGAGAGAGCCTGCAGTCACGAACAGAGAGCCCTGGTTAGGGCTGGAGTCGAGAATTCTTACAGACGCATCATGGGGGCTACGGCTGCAGGGATATGTGATAATCAGACCGTGGAGGGTTTCGATGAAGGACAGAGATTGGAAATGTATCTGGTAGGCACTGGGGAATTAAAAATAGGTCCAGCAGAGTCTTTGCAGGTATTAGCGTGGCTGGTTCCATCTGGCCCTCAGGTCTTAGGTCAGTGCTACCTCCTCAGCAAGACCTCCTTAGATTAAAGCAGCCACTTGTATTTCTCCTCGGTTACCTTCATTATGTATTAACATTGCTCTATTTTGATGTATTAATAAAAATTACAATCTAATTGCCATGCTTCTGTGTTAATGTATTTATGGTCTGCCAGTACCTTCCAGAGTACGACTTTGAGAACAGAGGTGCCTCATCGTCTTCGGTCATGGCTGTTACTCAAGACCTGGCAGTAGTAGGTGCTCCACAAATAATTGCCCACGGGGGTGAATGAATGAACTTGAACACATTTAATAAATCCTCAGCTACGGATATCCTCAGCCTACAGATATATACGTTTTTCTTTTCTTTGCAGAATCTGGTAGAGGGAATGAAAATGTTTCTAATGATAAAGCTCAGCTGCTGCCAGCCTGGCTTAGTGGCGCCCCGGCTGCTGTGAGGACGTCTGTTTACAGCGACTGTCCTCCCAGATGTCGCCGATGCCTCTGCTTTTCCTTTCCAAGTACAACTCAAACTTCTCACGTGTTCCAAGCCACATGGAAGTGGAACGTTAAATCTGGGGGTGGGCATGTCTGTGTAATTTCCTTCATTTCTATAAGGTTTTGGTGGCTTTTTCTCCCCCTAGGCCACAGATTAGCTTAACAATTGCAAATCAGCTTCAGAGGTTTTCCCTTAAAGAAAAAGGAAAAAATGAAGAGATAGCATGTTTGAACAGGCTAGGCCTGGTGAAAGTCTCTTTGTTTTACATCTTAAACTGTTCTCCCAGCTTTTAGCTTTTCTCTTTTCTTTGAATAAGTAAAACTCTCTCTATATATATAGTATATATATATATATACACAAACATGTATAGTTCTCGTATATGTAATATGAGATATATGTCTGATACACGATACATAATCTGATATATATGTATGGTCCCTACATGTATACACTCTACATGCTTCTTCAAATTGTCACAGGACCAGAGGACGTGGTGGGCCCTTCCTTTATAATCCCTACCAAGACTGTCCTGCATGCGCACGTGTGTGTGTGTGTGTGTGTGTGTGTGTGTGTGTGTGTGTGTGTGTGTTTGAATACAAACTCCCAAAGGAGAGAGGAAAAGAAGTGTAGTATAAATAAGCAAACAACCAATTGACTTAGCAAATCCTTATTTAGCTGGCCTCTGATTTTATTTTTGAGAACCACTTTCCTTGTTTTGATTTGAAGTGATGCCACCAAAACATATTACAGAAACATTGAGCTTTGCAAAACAGAACAAGTCAAATGAGCCTCCCCAAGTGTAAACAGAAATCTTGTTTGGATGAACTGTTTTTAAGAATCCAAATTAAACCAAATGGCGTCCTTTTAAAGTGCATGTGTGTTCCTCTTAAGTGCTAAAACTGTATTATGTTCCTGCAATTCTTTTTTATCCCAGATGTTCCAGTTAGGCTGTGGTTTTTTAAGTGTCCTGACTATAAATGGTTTTCATACATTCAGCAAACATGATTCTAGAGTGATCAGTGATAACAGAAGGCATCTGGGTGTTTCAGCACCCCAGGAACTGACCTTGGTGTAACACACAGCTTGGTGGAAACCAGTTGGGTGCCACTGTGAGTAAAGATGGGCGAGTTCCTAGCATCTGTTGCCCAGTAATTAGATCAAGTCTGTGTTTTCCCACCCTGAGTACAATTTACTTCAGTGCCTGTATCATGCCTTCCATCACACACGTGACTTTTCCCTTCTTTGCAAACCATTATTGGTGATAGTGACACATTTTGAGTTTAGGTTCCTGGGCTGAACATTACTTGTTGTTAACCTCTGAGAAGGTAAGCTGTGAGTAACAAGCTGTGAGTCCAGGCGTGAACATATTCCAGAGAAGCCCAGTTGTCTTTTCCGGATTGACCGAAAATGGAGATAGGGTGCTCTTTTTTCAGCATTTTATCAAATCAGCTTGTGTCTTGAGCGTCAAAGGAATAGAAAATTAGTCTCTTTTGCAAAAGTCCATTGGTCTGTCTCTGCTTGTCTACTTCGCGCTTGGAAAACAAATTGACTTGCCTACGACACAGGAGATTGATCCTCAGAATGAAGTGTGAGTAGAAAACTATCCCTTTCCTTTCCTCAGTGGCCCCCACTCTTCCACCCCCGCCCATCCCCACATGCACAGCAAACACAGAGGGCTTAGCCCAGTGCTTCTAAGCAGAGCTTGCTATTTGGAGACCTACTGAGGTGGCGAATGGAATTTGGATGACGTTTCTCTGAGATAAATTTAGTTCTGGCTAATCCTGCCCCCACCCCCACCCCCACAATCTGAAGCTGGTTTAATGTTGAGCAAGGTCAGAGCGCAAGAACATAATTTCTGGCTGCCTTGTACGTGACTACCGGTGAGTGTGCCTAGTTAGCTTGCCCCCATACTTGTCTTTTGTGGACCAAATGGTATGAAAAGAGACATGGGGCAAGACTAAAAGGTAAATAAATCTAGTTATTTTAACAGACGTCACCAGTTACACAGCCCCATGGGTGTCCTCACCTTCAGTTCAGTCCCTTTGCAAGTTTATACAATTATTCATAAACATTTTGGACCTCCCCTTTTCAGAATTGCTCCTAGAGCCCAAAGCACATTCCTTAAATATTTAAATATTTGAGGGCGTATTTGACTTTGGCTGCAGTCAATTATCTTTCCCAGCGACAGCTGGGGAATCCCATTTGGATCTCAAAATTGTAGCTGCAACTACAGAAACTCATGGACTAGTAGTTTTACGTGTATAATGAAATGTTTCTTAAAATCCAAGAGGATTGTGAATGTGGACGTGTGAATGTCCATGTTTTTTTCAACTGGCATCACTGACATAAATGCAGAGATACTCTGCGTGATTAGTCTGGGACCTAAACATGCATTGGATGGGTACATGTCAGGTCAAGTCAGCTCTGCGAAGGTTCAGCTGTGTTTAGGGGTGGGGTCAGCACCTGTGGTGGGATAATGTCTTCCTGATATTCCTAAGTGCCTATGGGGATAATGATAGATACAGGGAAAGGGAAATAGGACACAAAGAAGAGAAAATGGAGAGAGAGAGAAGACAGGGGCTTTGATAACATGGCAGTGGGAAGGGGTGGATAAACAGATCAGCAACAAGCCTTTGGGTCTTACTCAGTAGCACGGCTTCCAAGCAGTCCTCCCAGGATTAGGGGAATGGTTTGTGTGATGGTTAATTTTATGTGTCAGTATGCCTGGGCCACAGGGTTCCAGATGTTTGGTAAAACATTATTCTGGGTGTTTCCGTGAGCGTGTTTTTGGATGAGTTTAACATTTAAAGCAGATTGCCCTCCCTATTGTGGGTGGGCCTCATGTGATCAGTTAAAAGCCTGAACAGAACAAAAAAAGTTGGCCTTCCCCTGAATAAGAGGGAACTCCTCTTGCCTGACAGCCCTTAAGCAGGGGCATCGTTTTTGTTTTTGTTTTTTTTCCTGCCTTAAGATTCAAACTGGAACATTAGCTCTTTCTGAGTTTCAAGCTTGCTGGACATCAGACTGGAACTACCCCGTCCACTCTCCTGGGTCTAAAGCTTGCAGATTGCAGATCTTGGAACTTGTTAGCTTCCATAATCATGTGAGCCAGTTCCTTATAACAAAACTCAGATATAGATATAGAGATAGAGAGATAGAGAGATGTTATAGCTATAGCTATAGATATAGATATAGATACAGGTATCAGTATCCTCATGGTTCTGATTCTCTGAAGAACTGACTAACACAGTTTGGCTACTTATAATGACCTTGTTTTCTGGAGTTTTGCAGACCTTGCCCTTCATAAATCTCCATCACCATATTAACGAATCCTGACAGATGCGAAACTCTGATCTCAGTCAGAAGTGGGTGCGGGGAGTAGGGAGACCGGCAGCAGCTTATGGTGGCTGTGTGTCTGTGCCTGAGGCTCCCGGGATTAGCAGGATCCGCAGGTGGCTGGGGACAGACATCTGATCCGGAAGAATCCTCTCCTTCCTCACTCTCACCCTCTGCACCTCTATTCTGCTGGGGATCGTTACAGATTTTTAAACTCTAACTGTGGAAACGAATGCAGCTGCTCTTTGCAGTTGTTTGTGAAACTGAGTTAAAGGGAGGTCACTGTGGTGCTGCAGGTGCAATCATTAGACACATCTATGCTGTGTAATTAACCTCATTTCCATGTGAATGTCCACGGTTGGGCGCTGCTTAGAGAACTCACGCCATGATCATTACACTTACAGTCAATCCAATTGGACAAAGGTTCCCACACTTAGAGAAGGATCAGGACAAACCAGAGGGTAGGCCTCTCTCAAGGTCTCTAGTTGAATGTCTCAAAATAAACAACTGTGGCCTAATCAGTTGTAAGGCAGGCCAGAGGAACACGCCAAGGCGCTACTTATGTGTCTGGAGCCCAATCCCAGGGGCCGCTGAATAGAATCTCCTGTGTCCACACTTTCAGTACAGTTGGGGGAAGGAGGTCCGGTGGCTACCCTCCACCCTCCCTGTCTCTCATCACAAACTCCGGTTGTCCAAAACGGTATAAAATGGCTTTATTTTGCTTTATTTTATCCCCTTTATGTCCTTAGAACAGTTAGGGAAAAAGAGAAAAAATCCATGCATGCTTCTCAAAGAAAGTTGGTGGCGCTGGCAAAGGTTTTCCCCAGTATTTTAGCAGAGCTGCAGCTAGAGGGCGCCGTCAGGGATACTTTCCCTGCGTGTCCCAGATTTATTGACTTTTTTTTCTCCTAAAACTCTCTAATGCTGCAGATGGGACACCTTGTTCTAAATGTTTTTGTCGTAAGGTATGTGCTATGCATGTCCATCCTTTCTCAAGTTTGCAGTCAGTTCCTTGAAGGTAGACAACATGTCTTAGAATTCTGTTATGTCCCCAGAGATGGTTAGCACCATGCTGGCCACGTCAGGGAAGCTCAGTAACGCGTGGGGTGTGACCAACTAGATGGAAAGAACCACAGTTTGTCAAATAATGGCAAGAATCTACCCAGGCTTGTATGTAAGTCTCTACACGGAACACTTCAGTGACTGCACCTCAAAAAATGCAGATTAAGAATAAAGGAAGTTAGGAAAAAGCAAAAAGTTAGGTGGTAAACTACAGTCCCTGAAAGAATGAAAGCACGTGATATTTTTGTGCTAAACATTACAAACTGGCTACTGAAAGTGTAATCCATGGACCAACTTCATCTGTCATCACCTGGAGTTTGTTAGAAATCCAGAATCTCAGGTCCCACCGCAAACCTACTGAGTGAAAACCAGCACTTCATGAAGGGCCCCAGGTGCTTCTTGCGCACATGCAAGTTTGAGAGTCACTGCCTTAGCTACTAGTCAGCTCAGCACTGGGCGTCTCCCAAGACTGCAGAGCTGTCCTGGTTCCTCACGGCTCTTGTTGATGGCTCCTTTCCTTTTCCTCATCTTCTGCCACCACTCTATAACTTTCCTTTCTTATCTCTTTTTTATTTAAATCTGAGACCATATTTCAAAGAAATCGATTCGGTGTCTCCCCCTCTTTTTCACCATTACTTTCCTGTGTCTGTACCCTCTTTCTTAGACTTCTGTACTGAATTCAGGGGTTCCTTCTTCTAGGAAGCATCTCCAAGTCTTTCGGGCTGGTTCAGTGCCACGTTTTTTTCTATTCCATTAATAGCACTTAGTAGATACTATAAACACTTACTTATTTAAATGTCTGCCTTCCTCATTAGACTTAGGAAACACAGTGATTAGCATGGCACCTGGCATATCGACGATTGTAGGGCGGGTGAAGGAAGGAAGAAGGCCCTTTGATCCCAAGCCTGGGATGCTGCACGTTCCACAGACAAGTTAGTGTTCTTGGATGTTTTGATTGGCTGTAATATTTTCTTTCCTTCTTCCATGGATTCAAATGTTGACTGCAGGAAAAGATGTATAAAGTATAGCCTCTGTCCTCAAGGAAATTAAAAACTCATAGAGTTAGGCTCCAAATTTATTATTTTTTTAGAGTTTTGGCAGGGTTTCTCAAAGCTAGCTTGCTATATATTGAAATTATTTGTGGAGCTTTTAAAAAACACTGATTTCTAGGACCCACTCCAGAACAATTAAAACGGAATCTCTATAGATGAGGCCCAAACAGGCATTTTAAAAATCTCTCTAGGTGATTCTAAAGCACTTTTGGGGGGGAATCACTCACCGAAAAGATTAGTAGGAGTTAAACTATTATAATTAAAATAAGCTTGGACAGTAGTTTCTGACCATGCGTCTCAGAGTTTGAGGGGTTCCATGGCTTGAGTCTCAGAGCCTGTGCATCTCACAGGGTGGGCTCAGGAGGAGGCTGATTGGCTCTGGACTCCTCTCCCCTCTCCCCTCTCTCCCCTCTCCCCTCTCCCCTACTCTTAACTTGAACAGCATCCATTTTAAGGCTTGATGTATTCGATTTCTGTGAAAGATTTCTTTGAAGAAAGGATTTTGCTGCTGTTGGGAAATAAAAACCCTCAGAAGCAGTAATGTAGAGAATATCCAAAGATGATATACTATAAATTAATTTATCACTTCCATTTGTATTGTTTTCCTTTGTCACTCTTTTGATTCAGGATGTTGTGTTCTTTAAAGAACAACTGCCTATCCCATCACTCAGCTCTTGAGAGCTTATGGGAGGTTTAAATGACCCTTTGTCAGTCAGTGGTTTGAAGGAAAAGAATGCAAAGAACTGAGTTGATGTCAAACCAACAAAACGGTTCAGTGTAAAAACAGAGAATTATGAATTAAATAATAATAACACAAGGTAGTTCATAAGCTATTCTATTTTTATTTATTTTTTCTATCAGGAGTTAAGCAACCGTTATATATGAACTACAAAACTGACTTTAAATGTACAGTCTTATATATAATATTATATAACTTGTTATATAATGATGTTATATGATGTACATATATACTATATAACATGTATAATATATAGTATGTGTGCACAATCTAAGCACAGTTGACTAGAAGTGAGGCTCTGTCCTACTGAGAGGAGATATTTCCAAGAATCATACTCTCTCCACATTTCTTTCAGATACTTTTTTAAAGAATATTTTTGAGATATCTGAACCAAAAATGGCAGAAGCTTTTAAACTCTTGGTAGTCAGTAAAATGTGATTGTTGCGTGATTTTCTAGATAGTTAAAATAAATAACCAAATAAGAGAAACAACCAAGGAAGATTTATACTGGCATAATATTGTTAAAAAAAAATTTAACTCAGACCAGCCATGTTTATCCATCTAATGTGACGACTGTCAGTTTCTGGCTGGGACTGAAAGTCTGTAAAAGCCGCTGTTGAATCTCTCCACTTGTTCTGTCTGTGGGGATACTTTTCTGTAGGACAAGCCAAGGCAAGTCTAGGGTGATTCCTGTACAAGAGTTTAGGACTGACTGTAATTTAGGAAAGTCCAAACTCCCAGCCAGGCAGTGCGGTGCATGCCCGTTAGGAATGGGAAGCATGGCATGTGATGGACGTTCTCTGATTCCCCCTCCCTAGGAACTTGTTAGCCTGCTCCTCCATGCTTTCACGCCCCAGAAGGCAGCCCTTATAGGGAACTTAAACACCTGGAGCACCGTTGTCCTCTGGAAAAGTACCTTAAGTCAGAAACTCAAGGATCCTATTAAATTTGATAATTCTTGTAAGGTGACCATATCCCCAACAAGGCTCAGAGATATTCTGCAGCAATACCTTTAACTTGGGACTTAAGCCATGGAGAATGTGAGGTCCAATTACTGAAAGTACTAATTACCTTCATAAACTAGTTGGGGTTTCGGGGCGGGAAACCTAAGGGTAGATATAATTTAGTTTCTTTCCATTGGCGCATGTAAGGCCCAACCTGGGAAAATAGAAGCTAGGCATCAAGTCTCAGTTGGTCCTAATATTTCTTTCCTGATCCATAATTGCTAATTCACTTAAGTAAAAACAATATTTGGTCTCACAGGTGCCAACCCAAGTAAGCTATTGCTTTGCTTGGAGTGGCTGAAAAAGTACAATTACGTTCCTGTCATGAGCATTTCTCCTTCTTGAAAGAATGCAATTAACATTTGGAAAATGACTTGCTGCTGGATAATCTCCGTCTCTTAGATGTAGGACAAAAATGTCAATAATAAGACATACATTTCTGAAAGCACAGAACTGTATCACGTAGAGACCTGGTCTTGATATAAAGAAGTCAGTATCAATCATAACTTTGGCCTGTTTTAATTGAAACATTCTGATACCTCCTACTGCAGTAATTTGTGAGTGCATTGTGTCTGCTCGTCCCCTCGGTCCAAAGAAACATCCACTCTTTCAGGAAACAAATTCCCTCAAACAACAGCTGCTCCTATTAGTACTCTCATGGTAGAAGGTGTTATATTGCCTTTAGCACATGTCCCTAAAAGTCTGCATTTTATAAGTTGTATCACTTCATATGATAACTGGATCTGATGTAAGATTGAGCAATAACGCTAGTATTAGTTCCTGGGTAATAAAGCCATTTTGGAATTGGCATTCACGGAGAGGGAGCCCACATTTTAAAACAAGAATGTTTAAACAAGTTTGCTGGCTCTATTTTTAGACTAATACATTTATGTCTGTATTAAAACTCTGCATCTCTCATTATGAAATAAATCGTGTATGAATTATGCATATGAAATTCTCTAAGAGCAATTAATTAGGAGAAAACAGACACTTTATTTGAGGAATGGCCACATGAACATATATATTTTTTTCTAACCATAGCTTTGCTCTCTCATTGCTTGGATCTATCTATGTCCAAGTCTGTCTAATCTATGCCTATATTTGTATTAATAGGTAAATATATATATATACTATTTTAAAACAAGAGAAACTAAATTCAAGGTCATGAGTAGGAGGAAAAGTGATGAATTTTTAACTTCTTGTAATTACTTCATTATGTTCAGGCAGACAGTGAGAGAGCCAGCCTTCCACAGCAAATTCAACTTCTGAATCAAATCAGAATAACTTACTGTATTAAGAAACCCTGTTCAAAGTACATTTATTCCTTGGCAAATCTGACACAAATGTTCAAAGAAGCACATGGGCCAATTTTTTAGCAAAGTAATATACTTATAGCATTATTTAAACAAGGCTTTCTGTAGATGAGGACAAGCAAACGAGAATAGGAAACTTCATCACTTTTATTCTGCGTTGCAGACCAGGCGTGTATCTCCTATTCGTGATCATGCATGTGTGTGATTCCTGGTTAACGTGTGAATATTCACATTTGACCAATGGACTGAGAGTAAGTCTAGATGAGAACTGAAAAATTTATGCATAATCAAACAACGTCTCATGAACCGATTCATCTAGATACTTACTGCTGCGAAGGTGGGGTGGGGAGCCTTGTGTTTATCTTCTCAGAAGCTCTAGGAAAGCCTTGGGCAAACATTTAAGGATTTTAAAAAGAAGCATGTTTCAATGATTTTTCAAACTTATTTTTGATGAAAGATTTTGAAGCTAATTCCAGCCATCATTTTACTTGTAAATATTTCAGTATCGTGTGCACATGTTTTTCAAGGCATTTAGTACCCTGGCAAATGCTTACAATATAATTCTAATGGACTATTCTAGCAGAGTATGGATTCTAATACTTAGGAAACATTGACAACTGGAAATGTGGAGAATATGCTATTTCAGTGTTACCCCGAGGATCAGGTTCACTTTGGGGGGAAGACGAATTTTTGCAATGTGAGAAAGGAAACATACTTGCGTGGAATCTTAGGTGATGCTTCCTATGAAACAGACATCTCCCAGTGAGAAACACGTAGATAATGTTTTCGTATTTGTGGACTTTTATTGCTAATTTTGACAACGTCTTCCTCACTCCTGAGAAGCATTATTAAGAATAGCCCAGTATTGTGCACATGAACGATCAAAGTAGCCAATTACCTTACATGTGAATTATCTCCATCAACATATTAATCATTCATTCGTTTAACATTTTTGAGCACTTTTGATGCAGAAAACTGTATTAGGATCTAAGGAGGCAAAATAAAACATTGTTCCTGATAAAAGCACTTAATATTAGTGGTTACCAGAAGCATGTAAGGAAATTATTATGACACTGTGGGCTTCATTCAGTTGTATTAATCGTTATAGAAACAAATGGTGACACAAGACAGGATTTTGACTCGACCTGGAAAGGGGAGTCCAAGAAAATCTTCCCAGAGAGATGTCATAGCTGATTTCAAATATACAGTACAGCACCTTTCATATAGTACAGAAGCACTAAGTATTTGTTAAATTGATTTTCTTCTAGAATAATATAAAATGTGTAAGTTACATGTTATAACCAAGTCCATATGCAAGATTTGCCTGGTTCAACATTTTAAAGATGTATTTTAAGATCAGTAGCTTTGCAAATGGTTCAGTAGGGTTTTCTCAGCATACGTGATTTTAAATAAGGATATGGTCAAATTTTATTGTTAAAAGTGTATTGGCTTTGGAATAGCAAGACTGGCAGACTGAAGATAGAAATTTAAGATAGTGTTTTAAAAATGCAGTCAAAGGACATGTGATTGTTTTGTCAATGAAGTGCTCTCTGTTGATTAATCCTAAACTCTAAACCTGGGACATTATACATTCTCATTTTGGTATCCTGGGTTCATCCTGATGTGCTTATTTTTCTGTGCACTAGGTTTGCAGCAGCTCGATTATACTTCCCCAAGAAAGAGCAACAGCTGAACCTCATCATAAGCCTGTGTTTTGTGTGTCTATTCTTGCATTAGTGACATGACATTTATTTGCTTGGTGAGCTTTTACCTGCAAGGTTAACAAGGTCAGTGCATGTCAAAAGCAGTTATTTTCATTTGAGATTTATTTCCCTATGGGTAGCCTTAAGATATTCAAGTTACTAATGAGGGCATTGAAGTTAGAGCTTAAGTATATTATTAGGAGAAACATAACTACCTGGAGAATAGCCGTGATACATATTTCAGCCACATCAATACCCTTTTAGGAAGGCAGGAAGCATAAGTGTATGAGTGTGTGTGTGTGTGTGTGTGTGTGTGTGTGTGTGAGAGAGAGAGAGAGAGAGAGAGAGAGAGAGAGAGAGAGGGAGGGAGGGAGAAGAGAGAGAAACTCTTGTGTATGTATTCGTGAACACAAAACCAAAGATCTCTACTTTACTTTTTGATTTGTTGATCTTTCTCTAAGACAGAAAGTTCTGTGTTGATTTTACCCTATTCTAGCACTAACTTTAATCTGTCTAAAATTATAAGATGATTTTATTCTTACTTTATCTACCGAGTTTGATCTAAATAGATCTGTCTACATCACTAGACTACACGCTACTAGGAGATGAAAGTTTCACTTTGGGATATTTATATCCCTTATTTTATCCCTTCATACCCTCCTCCTCTGTCCTTCACAGCCTTGACTTGCGTATTGTAAACATTCAAACTTGAAACACTGTGAGTGGTGCTTCTCAAACTTTCTGTGCACGCAGAGTACCTGGAAATTTTGGTTCTGTGAAGATCTGGACTCTGGAGGTTTGGGATGGGGTCCATTCCTAACAAACAAGCAGGTCACGCTGATGCTGCTTAGCTGTGTTTTCAGGAGCAAAGGTCTACAGTGTACCCCACTCTGGGCTCCTTGATTAGCTCAGGTCCATTTCTACCATGAAAATGAAATCATTCATGAAAGGGAGGGTAATCGTTTGGGATAAGATTTGGATTTATTAAGTTTGGGTGTTAATATGACTTAAAAATAATTCTATCAGGATTCACATATGAATATTAGTGTTGTTCCCTTCAAAACAATGACCAACTATTTTTCCAGCGTGTGAACTCTGCTTTTAGAATTGTCCACAGAGACTCAAAGAGGAGGATACACTCATTCATTCACTCACATTATGATTCAACGATTAGCTAAGAAGTACCTAAAAAGTCCTAAGTGCTGTACTGATGAACATGGGAAAGCTGATGTCCTTAAGTGCTCAGAGAGGAGACAAGTAGCAAACGAATAATTATGTTTGAACATAATAAATAAAAATGTGTGTGCTTTGAGTGTCTATGTTTTCTTAAACCAAATAAAGGCCACTTAAACTCGGTATCAAGTCTGGTAATACAGTTTCTGATTGAAAATAAACGTGGCTATCAAGTAATGAAATTTTTTCTTGAATATCTTATAACTGGGTCAGCACGCACTTAGAGCTGTGTTAGGAATGGCTTATGGAATATGTATATAATGCCCCAAGATAACTTCTTTAAAGAAATCTAACCATGAGTAGCCATGTAATTGTGGCAGCATTAACTCCATTGTTTCGTATTTGAATATATTTATCTCACAAGCTATGGATTTGGATGCATGTGTGTCTGCACACACACACATAATGTCTTATACCAAATTTAATAATATTTAATAGTTCATTCTATATATTACTGGTTTATACAAATAAAAGAGTAAACTTCAGGAATTCTTAACCCACACCTCATACATAGCTTAAAGGTGGGCAGCCATATAATTTACTATCCAGACTGAGATCCTTGAGAGTGGAAAGCAGCACTGTTAATAGTTACTCCAGGATAAGAGGCATAAGTGGGAACTATTCTGGGGAAACCAGGACATAAGGTCATCTAACAGAAAGGCCAAAAAATACTAAATAAAAATATTCTCTGCTCTTTTAGCTTTTAGAATTAAGTTCCTAAAACATTATATTTTTTTCTGATTATATTTGATAAACTTCTGTCTATATTTCAGAAAAATGATGCTGGTGGGGGAGTTTGTCACAAAGTAGGGGTATTGGGGCTTTCTGTAGACAAAACTGCTTTTTTGGAAACAATAAAAAGGCTTGATAGGGGAAAAAAGTCTCCTGCATTTAGCAGTTTGTGCTTTGAATTTAGTAGTCATTCTTTGGAATATGAGTACTGGCTTAAAAGTGTTCATTTCTTAAAAAGAAATACTTTTTTTTAGGAAAAAATCTACAGTTTTTAAAAGTTAGAGGATGCATCTTAAGGATATATATATGAATATATATTTGATGTTTAAGCAACCTATCTGGAAGACTCATTTGATCAGTGGTTATATTTTTTATATTTATGTGTGAACGGTTTTATGAATGCAGGGCATTATTTTATAATTTACAGCTGCATTTGGCCAGACGTTCTTGAAAAGGGGTGGGGTACAGATTGTACAGCTCTTTCATTAAATCTTGAAAAAAATTATATTGAAATACATTGAAAGAAAGAAAAAAGAATAATTCACTTGGGTTTAATACTTTATTTCTGTGGGTATAGAAAAAAAAAAAAAACATGTTGAGGCTAGTTTTCCCCAGACTCTGAATACACAAAAGAATGAAACCTATATTTTCAATTGAAATTGAAATTCAAATTTCAGTTGAAAAGTTGTTTTGCTTTTAGTTCTAACTGGCCTTGCCTTTTACAGTCTTCTATTTGATACTAATTTTTCAGAAAATTAAATTTCCCCATTATTTGAATTTTCTGTTTGTCTCTCTGCTGTAATGAGACTATGATACTTAAACAGATTATTTTTCACTTTTACTTTTGAAAAAGTGCTACCCTTATGCGGTTTCCTCTATTTAAAACAAAACAGATTAAATAAATGATTAATTAAAAATACCAACACATAATTAACATCAAAAAGACTCTTTTGGTTGATGAAATCTTGTATTTCTAGTTGAAAATTTTCAGTTCAATCTCTCCTATTATTATTATAGTGCTCTTTTCTTTTCAAATGTCAGTACTTAGTCAGACTTTTGGGTCTTATTATCCTTTATCACTTTTTCGTTTTTAATTATTTTATACTTCAGGTCTTCTTCTGTTCTTTGGAAATATAATTTCCTTTAACAAATGAAGCTGGTCAAATTTTGTCTTATTATTTATCTAAAACTTTACTTCTCTTTCAACTTTTCTCATCTTCAAAATACTTTACAGTTTTGTTTTAACGATAGATTTGTATACAGTGTGTAATACATTTGTATTAGGCACACATGGGAAAGCTGTCCAAACTCTCTATATAATTGGTACTTTTAACTATGGGTAGTTCAGAACCCATATCTCCTAGACTCTGGTTTTAAAATTAGTTGAACATAAGAAAACTTGAAATGTGTGGCTAAAACCATATTTTTTTAATTGAAAGAACTGAAAAAATAATATTTTGGCGTGGCCTCTACCTATGATGTTAACTTCTATAGGATTTGGGTAGAAAGATGTTTGTTCGTCAGTTGACTACAAGCATTGTAAACTCTCTGAATTATTAACTTTGTTTTGTCTGACCCTTGGAACTCATTTTCAGTATTAGATTTTTATTTAAATTTAGTGAGATGATGCAGTGGCTTTTCACAGTTTTACTACTTTTTTGCCCTTTGTAGAGAAACTTACATATCACAAAAGATGATGAAATGTATTTATCTAAGAGGGCCGTAAGAACTTGAACTAGGAAGTTATTTTTTAATATAAAATTTTTAAAAACGACGACTTTCAAAGCATGGACAAAGAAACAGCTCTTAGTAATTTGCTCGAGTTGTTTGAGACTTGCCCAGAAACTCCTGGGAGAAAAGACACTCCATCAGACTATAAAAGTTAAACTTATATATGTTTGTTTATTATGTCATCCCAGTTATCCCAAGTCAAGGCTCGGTTATTCCTCATCATCTGGTCTTGAACGCTGACCATTTTTATGCAGTTTGACCATTTACCTTGGAATACGTCCTTCAGTTAAGAAGGATTCTCTTTTGAAAAAGACAGTCTCCCTCCTGAAAGCCCCACATGCAGCCAGGTTAACAGACATGGTGTTTTTCTGGGCGCTGCAGAGATAGACGACAGCAAACCCCACTCGAGCGGCACAGGGCACGTGCTACAGGAGATGAGGCTTGTCTCCTTACCACCCTTCTCATTCTGACATGACCCTCCAAAATCACACCCTGGTCTGCACTCTGATAGCCTTAAAAGATAATATTCCCAATTTCCCAATCACTGAAATTATTCTTTCCTCTTTTTTCCTGCTTTAAAATACCCTTTATCCCAGCGTCCTTTCCTTGGAAGACTGTCCCTGAGGACGGCAATTTGCTAAGTGTTTCTCAGTTCTGTCCGTGTCCCTGGTCAACATCACTCGCATGGTATCCTAAATCGTGGTTTGATTCTGATGATGCTGTTTGAAAACATAACCTGCGTGTCTTGTGCTAGGCCTCCCCAGTGTTACAGTGATGTCTAGAACTCTTTATAGTTTTGAATATAGATGTGAAGTGTTAGCTCCCTTGCTATTTTATTATGATTATTTTACTACTGTCTGTGGCAGCGAACTCCATGTATAATCTCTCTCCTCATCATTAATGAAACAATCAGTAGAGTCTAAATTTAGGAATTCCGTTAAATAGAAAACAGAGATACCAAATTGCATAATCAATTTTTTATGTTGCCAGAAAATGCTGAACTAACTTTTCAGACTGTAATACTCATGACAATAAATGTACATTTTACACATCTGTCAAATACTACCTTTTATCCAAGGAGCTTTACAAACACAGATTAATTTTGCTGACACTCTGAAGCCAACTTCATTCATTTTGCAGGTGGGTGGCATATACCTTTATGATAAATTTATTTCTGAACGTTAAATAAAATAACAGGAAATTCATGGTTCAAATTAAAATGTAGATTTTGACAGAGGAGGTCAAGGGTGGCATCTGAGACTCTGTATTTCTATCAGGCTCTCAGGAGATGCTGCTGCTACTGGGCAGCTGAGCCAACCCTCTCTGCCCACAAATTTATTCTGATTCTGCCAACCTCAGCATGTATATATATCTTTAGCTTGCATGAGAGCCAATAGCAATGTGCTGGTGTTTGGGGATTCAAGGATAATAATACCTGGTCATTGCCATTAGGTACTCAAGTCAGGATAAAGCTTTGTGCATACAGCCAAGTAATTCCAGCTAAATTTTGTCAGTCAGTATGGAATGAAGACACTGTTTTTATTCCTGCATGGCTCCTCAAGCCTAACTGTACCTTTGAGGCTGACTCTCTCTCTTTATATATATAAGGAGTGAATTTTGTGCAAACTGGGGCCACATATACTGGACCAACTGGATGCCAACATTTCCTCCAAACAAGGCTACAGAGATGAGAAATTATTCAAGATTAACCTAACAAGAATATTTAAAGGAAAAGAAAATCTAGTCGTCATGGTGATCATGGACATCAAAAGGGAGCTATTGAAGAGAAGTCTTTTGCAAGAAAACAGAGACTTTGCTCTGGGGGTTGGGGATGGATATAAAGCACCAGTATCTGCATCTTAGTAAATGATAAAAGTGCTTGTGATGGTTAGTTATATATGTCAATTTGGCTAGGCTGTGGTGCCCAATTGTTTGGTCAGACAATAGTCTAGATGTTGCTGTGAAGGTATTTTATTAATGATTAACATTTATAATCAGTTGACTTTAAGGAGAGGAGATGACCCTTGACAATGTGGGTGGGCCTCATCCAAGCAGTTGAAGGCCTTAAGAGCAAAAACTGGAGTTTCCTGGAGAAGAGAAATTTTGCCTCAAGACTGTAGCACAGAAATCCTGCCTGCCTTTCAAGCCTGCCGAGATGACCTCAGGTTTCAGACTCAAGTCTGCAACATCAACTCTTGCCTTGGTTTCTAGCCAGCACGTCTGCCCTACAGATTTTGGACTTGCCAGCCCCTGCAGTTGCATGAACTCCTTAGAAAGAAATATGTGTATAATCTCCTGTTGGTTCTATTTCTCTAGAGTGCCCTCACCGATCCAGCGCCCGCCTCTCCTCAGCCTAGTCTTAGGCTTCTTCTCCCTTCATCCTGATGTGTGATTGGTTTCCTTAGAATAAGTTAATTGAAATAATAACACTTAGGTTCACTAGGGAATGTATGTGGTATCATTCTGCAAGCAGGGTACCTATTACTCTGCATGAGTGATTACTGGTCCCAGAACACCCCAGAGAGGTATAAGTCCTTAGGGTATGTTCAATAATTGGAGGAATGAAGAAAGATGAATGAGAAAAGATAAAATAATACAAAGAATTAAATAATAAACTGTTAAAGTATATAACCAAGTGTTTAGGATCAATTATACGGGCTGTAACTGTGTGACTATGGAAGGAGAGATCTAGTAGCACAGTAGAATGGAGGATCGACTTGTGGCATAACATTGGCATGGCTGGCATTCAGATACATAGGAGGTTGTAGGGATTAAGATATTTAAGGCACAGGCAATGGTATGAGTCAACAAACAGAGGTAAAAATGAGATGTTACTGATATAAAGGAAATCCAGACTTGTCAGATAATCACGCCTCCGGCAATATACACCTAGATCTTGAGCATCTGTTACATGTACAGAGATACTCCTCTGTGACTATGCAGAGAAAATATTTTGTGACAGTTGGGCCTTCCAAGAGGGAGTGTGATTTTAACATTTCACAAGAAGGTCAAGATTCAGCAGTTTTTTCATGGTAACCCAACACAGAGTGATGTGATGGAAATTAACACCTTAAAGTGTGTGTGTGTGTGTGTGTGTGTGTGTGTGTGTGTGTGTGTGTGTGTATAAAACAGCCCCAGTTGGACATTTTAAAACCTCTGCTTCCTGCATCATGTGACTAAGTGTGGTTAATTAAGCCAAGATCACTTTTTCCACTCCACCCATGCTTCATAAAAACCTGTTGTAATTTTTTTTCTTGATTTATTAGCTCTTTTGTATTTTTCTTTTGCCATTTGTAAAAACAATAATGATTTCAAATGAAAAGACTTTCATATCAATAAGTGACCTGATGATTTACTGATCCTTTTAACACTGTGAGAAGAGAAATCCATTACATGCTGGGGTGGGAGGGGCAGAAAGGAGGGCTCCTCACTGTGGTGTTCTGTATTTTTAGTGTTGGTTGGGCTTTGGCTCCATAAGAGGTTATTGGGGGCGGGTGGTAAATGATACTCATTTATGCATATCAGCCATATTCACCAAGAAAAATGAAAAATTGATTTGTGGAATCCATTAAGATATAAGCATGGGACTTTAAAATTTCCTGAGTTTTAAAATGCATCATATTTTGCAATTTCAAAAGTATGTGTTCCAAGTGGTGAAATCCATGCCTGAATCTGACCCATGAAATAAAACATTTAAACCAGAAACCTTATTTACTTTGGCTTAGTTTTGGCCTTTTTCTTTTATCTATCAATGAATCAATCAGTTAGCATTTTAGGGAGTCGACTCTGGGCCCAAGCTGGTGATGGGGCATATGGAAGACGTAAGGAGGACATACATGTTAAAACTAACAAAAAACTTTGGGATTCAGTCCAACTCTTTTAGGGTCAACCCTTCTCTTTCCAGTTGCTCCCCTGAATATCACCTAATCCAATAGCTACTTCTTACCTCGTGTTGCCAGATTTAGCAAATACAAATGCAGGACACCTATATATATATATATTTTTTTTTTTTGTGTGTGTGGTACGCGGGCCTCTCACTGTTGTGACCATTTCCATTGTGGAGCACAGGCTCCGGACGCGCAGGCTCAGCGGCCATGGCTCACGGGCGCAGCCGCTCCGCGGCATGTGGGATTTTCCCGGACTGGGCCACGAACCCGCGTCCCCTGCATTGGCAGGCGGACTCTCAACCACTGCGCCACCAGGGAAGCCCGACCCTGTTTCTTTGAATTAACACTATCTTTACTTTTTAATGCTAATGAGAATAAGGTGAGATTATAGTCTTTGGGGGACTTTTCAAGCTTCTCTAAACCAAATCCATTCCTTACCACATACTGCCGTGTTGCCTACACAGAAGCCAGGGCTTTGAGAGATTAACTGACGTCCAGTTGCAAAGACAGTACCAGAATCTTTTCCCGTTTCCCATTTTTCATGGCAAATAAGCCTCCGCTCAATTCCCTGGCACTCTGGCCCACGTATGGTTACAATCCCAGACTGTGGCAAAGGCAACTGCTATTTTTTACCAAACGTCTCAGAGCGCTTAGAGTATTGGTTGTTTGGGGCTCTGAGTTAGTCCTAACCGACATTTTCAAAAATTTGTATTTCTGTAAAGGTAAAATCATACTTTTAGAAATCAAAATATATTTTTTATTATCTTACAACCTCTGTCTCTCTCTCTCTTTCTCTCTCTCTCTCCTGTGCCTTTGTTCTCTCCTCCACCCCTGCTTCTGAAAGTACTAGCCAGCTAGAACCTGCTTAGAGTGTGAAAATATTCGCTCACCCAGGTATGACTGCCAGGCTTTGGGAAACCTCTGCTGCCAGCCCCACAGCAAGGCCGGGGAAGTCCAGGGTTTCGCTGACGTTTGCTCACCTTTCAGTATATAGAGGCCAAGCTATGATTTCAGACGAGAATCGTGTGATACGTGGTCATATGTGCCCCCAAACCATGCCTGGACACATGGCTGATGTTTAGCTTTGCACTGTGTTTGCAGGAGTATGCAGAGAATGAACTGCAAGCACAGTGGTGATGGGCAACCTCAGGTGTGTTGGAGACCTCAGCAGTGGCTTCCCAAACCTTTCTAGCCAAAATGGTATTTGCCATCTGTTTCCAAATAGCATGGCCATTTGCATTTTAGATTTTTTCCCCCTAGAAGGGACCCTCATCTCCTGCAATCAGTATCTTATTGTTTCTTCAGTAGCACAGAATGGGCTTTGGAGAATGGCAGTTCCCAAGAGAATGTCCTGCTGACTTAGCAAGACCAAGGATTTGTAGCGTGGTGTTTCTGGCTACATTGAACATGTGGAAACTAAGGTACTGGCCAGAGCTGTTTCAGAGGAAAAATAAACGAATAACCATAGTGTTCCTCCAAGTTGCTGAGAATTTAATGGACCATCTCTGTCATTACTCAATCATGAGAGCTGAGTGAACATCCTCAGATGATGGTATTAAGGCAATTATCTTAAGTACGAAGGAGCATTTGCCTCTGGAGTCCTTATTCCAGAAATGGGTTTAAGCAGTTTTCTCCGTTGCTTAATGGACTACTCAATTCTAGGCAGCATTCAATAAGTGATGTCAGGGCTCCAATGTAAAGACTTAATTTAGAGCTCAGAAATGCCTTTAGGGTTTCTAGGTTAGGATAACCAAAGGGTCTTTGTGAGTATGAACACCAATCAGAATCACTTCTTTCCTTGTTACTTCTGAGTATGAACAATGAGCAAAACATTATACACCCTTGGGCTTCCCTGGTGGCGCAGTGGTTAAGAATCCGCCTGCCAATGCAGGGGACACGGGTTCAAGCCCTGGTCGGGGAAGATCCCACATGCCGTGGAGCAACTAAGCCCACGTGCCACAGCTACTGAGCCTGCGCTCTAGAGCCCGCGAGCCACAACTACTGAAGCTCGTGTGCCTAAAGCCCATGCTCTGCAACAAGAGAATCCACCGCAGTGAGAAGTCTGCGCACCGCAACAAAGAGTAGCCCCTGCTCGCCACAAGTAGAGAAAAGCCCGCACACAGCAATGAAGACCCAACGCAGCCAAAAATAAAAAATAAATTAATTAAAAAAAAAGTACACACCCATTACTCTTCTGAAGGAAAGCATCTCCTTCCATGAAGCCTGGGCTAACAGTCCTTTATACTCTGTTCAAAGGGAAAATGAAATTTCCTAAATATGTGGAACACTTTTTTGTTTTGTTTTGTTTTCTTTCTTGGAACACAGTATGTAAATACTTGAAAAATTACATTGGATGTTATGGAGGGTGGGGTATCTTGATTTCAAATGTCTCAAATCACAGGGTTGAAAACCTATAACAGACGATGCTGGTTAGCTTTGGGGTGTTGTCCCTGCTGATTTCCTATGTCAGAGGTTGAAGAAATATGAAGACTAAGGGGATAGGGACCATTATTGTAAGAGGTGGTGGTTTGTGACGGGATCCCAGGCCTGGGTGTGGTTTCTCCAGAACTACCTCCAGACAGGACTGCGGTGCCCGGCTGAAACTAGCATCAGGACGAGCACGGGCAGAATATACTCTCGTGTTTGTGTCTTCATGACTTGGCTGCCTTCCTTGTCCTTCTCCTTCCTTCCCTTCTTAATTCACCAGATTCCTGACTTCCCCGCCCGGAAGACCTTTGAATCCTTCCTGGTGGAGACGGAAACCTTGTTGGTAGACAAGGAGATAAACAAACTAATAAAAACAACAACAACACATAACTGGAGAAAGAAAGCCAATGTCTCCTGTGTGACTACTTTGTTACAGATTTTAGGTACTTGCACATGTAAATTCACGCAATTTTCCTGAAAACATCAGAGGCTGGCATTTTAGCTGAAACTTAGAGAAGTTAGTTGACTAGTCCAAGTCACGCAGTGGCTAAAAAGTGGGATTGGGTTTCAGATCCAGGTCTGCTTACTAAGACTGTCTACCCGTCTACAAAATTATACCTAAGTGTAGTGAAAATGGCATTTCAAAAGTTCTACTTAAAGAGATATATGTACATTTTTCATAAACCCCAGTTCATTGCTTCGTTGTCCCATCTCTCTCTAAAAGAAATAATTGTGCTCAAGGGACAAGAAGCAAAGGACTTTGATATGGTCTTTTTTTAAGTCCTGAAAATAAACTCTTGAGAGGAGTGGGAAGGAATGGATTCAAGTTCACATCAATGATGAGCCTTAACTGTTTCCACACTAAGGGTGATCACAATCACAAAGACCAATATTGGGATAATCACTGTATGTCAAGCATCGTGCTGTATCCTCTATATGCGTTGTCTCACTTAATCTTCACAATGACCTTATGAAGTATCTACCATTAATTAATTAATTAAAGGTAGGTCAGTTAATTCATCCATGGGCATGTAGTCACATAGGTTTATCTGAATCCACATTTTCACCCTTCACCACTATGTGCTGGATTATGCCCTTTACATTTGAATAAAACTAATAAGGTTCAGCTTAATTTCCATGAGCACCTGATAATTTCTGTATATTTTGGCGCTACCATCAAAATCAGCAGAGGCAATCATATGCCTTGGCCTTAAAGGATGCCAGGTCTTACCTAAGAAAATACATGTTAGTGGAAAATCAGCTGTTGGACTTAGAATGAATTGACTCATCTTACCCTATTCCTTTGCCTGCCGTTTTAGTGAATTAGGCAGACTGAGTATGTGGTCTTGTGTTTGTTTTTAATTTTTTTATACTGATGTCTCCACTTAATAGTGATACAGAGAGGGGGGCATTGGGAGGAAAATGGGGATGTATTATTGACAAAGTAGGGATGAGTAAAGACAATGGTAGGTGAAATGTTTGTTGGCAGAAGGATTTTTGCGCTTGTCTCCAAGAACGAATTCAGAGGACTTAAACCAATACACTCAAAGTATAGAATTTCAAACTAAGAAGTGGAAGGCAGAAGAGAACAGAATTTCTTAAGATCTTCTGTGTTACGTCTACTTTAAATGTGTGCTTTTACCAGGTTGACATTGTTTTACTCAATATTATCGTCTCTAATATTGCAGGTCAAGTCTAAGTAACTTGCCTAATGTCACATTTTTAGCGAGTGAAATATCTCGGATTCAAAAGCATGATCTTTCCAACTATAAAACTCATGACCTACTTAATACTCCATGTTGCCAGCCATGTTTCAGCAAACATTTTAGAGTTTGCCTTAACATGTAAGAAGTTATATGTAAAGTGCTGCTTTTTGGATGAAATTGCCTATTACCAGAAAAAAAAATTTTAAATAAGATTGTCTATCTGTTTGGGAGATTTGAGTGCTCATTTGCTGAGGTCAGGGGGCTGTTAAAAATGGCTTCCAGAGAGAATTTTTAGATCTCTAGGAATTGGATTCTGATTAGGAATCTAGTGCTGAGATTGGAAAGAATAGTGGCTTAAACAACAAAAATTCTTTTTCTCTTAAAAAAAAAAAGCAGTCTGGAGGTAGGCAGTCTACATATCAGACTGTATGCTCAAGTCCTCAGAGACCCAGGTTTCTCTCCTTTTATCTCCCTGCTCCTTTAATCTCTGAGTTCCTTAAAGTGTGAGGTTTCCATAATTAAGTTCATCTCACACGCCAGGATGACTACTGGAGTTCTAGCCACTGGTTCTTTACTCTGGGCAGGAAAGAGAAGGAAGTTTGAGAAGGGTGAAGGGTGAAAGGGCAAATGCCAATTATCTGCCCCCCTCTTCGGGGGCTTTCTCAAAAGCCTCAAACACGAATTCCAAATTATGTCTTATTGGCTACCCTTAGCAACAAGGGATTTTGCAAATAAAGTCTTTTGGCTGGGCACCTTGCCACACAGATTATATTTGGGGTTCTGTTACTCAGAAAGAATGGGATAATGGCTATTGGATAAGCTACTTGAAGTATTAGCCTAGCCACAATTAGCTAATCAGGTACTTGCTCCCAGTGGCAGGACTTCCAATATACGTTCATTAAAATAACATCCTCCTTGCCATGTGTGGTCTGGGATCATTAACAAATAATTGGATCAGCTGCCCACTCGAGGGAGAAGCCATGGAACAGTAGGCTTTGGAGAGAGTGTGTTTGAAACCATGCCGTCTGAGGACTGTCACCATGGATTGGGAAAAGAAGGAATGACTCACAAATGTTAATAGAGCTTAGTCATTGCCCTTCTGGATCTGTGTAAACCGTGTACGAATCAACCAAGAGAAAGACAGTTATGTGAAGCTACATTCCCCATTGGCTCCAAACCAGATTGAGAGTCCCCACCCAGGCATCCTTCTAGCTCATTTCTAAGTATTGCATTTAAAAATATTTATTTTATTATGAGCAAATAATCATGTGATCAAAAGACTAGAAGGAACCCAGGATAATTTTCTAGTGGACGCAGGACCACATCTGTACTTTCCCCAGGTAGCTTTTCAAAGTAGGTGTTCAGTCAGTCACCCTCCAAACTCTAAGAGTTTGGACTTATTAAACGATTTAAGAGTTTTATCCATCTACCCTTGAGTTAGTTTTAACAACCCCAGAGATTTTTCTGTCTTTCTCGTCCCCGACTCCTACTTCCTTTCAAGGTTTGTGACAGTCTCGCTAGAGGCAGAGGCGTGGTTTGAATTGCCATCATGCAGCCTCCCCTCCAATCAGCCATGTTACGGTGGAATTTTTATTGGTCATAAACTTTTTTACTGGCTAGATAAATGTGATTGAAAGCATCACACCCAGTAAATACTGTCTGCTATTTGCTTTAGCAATACCTGTGGAAAAGGGCAACTTGGGACCCAGGCACCGTGGAGCTGGTGAAACCATTGGCTGTGCAAAACTCATTGGGGGCCCCTTTGACTGATGACCAGAAGTTGCTCTTAGAGGGAGGTCCGCCCAGCAAGAGGCTCCATTGGTGCATGCCACTGCCATGTGTAGCCATGATTCACTTCACTGACTATCAAAGCTTTCTACAACTTTGCTTGCTGACTTTTGACCAGAGGTTCCCTTTCAACACGAGGAAAATCTGCCTAGAGAGAGAAGGAGAGAAAGCACATTACGGGGAAATAAATGGCAGCCGTGTTTCTGGCGGTCTTGGTTTTATTGCCCAAGGAGCTTTGGCTTGAGTCTGCCCTGCGGTGTTGCCCAGTGGATGTGTATTGTGGCATTTTATGGAGCATGGTTTATATCAGCATGGATTATTATAACAACAACAAGGGGGGATATTCAATAAAACCTTGTTTGATGGCAAATGCTCCCACACAAAACACCTCTCTCATAGGCCAAAGAAATGAGTGGATTGTTTATAAAAGCACTACCCTCAGAAATCTGCTTTCACAGAAAACCGGTCTCTGAAACAGGTTTTGAAAGAAGGTGTGAGATCTGGGAGCCTGTGGTCCCCATCTGTTCTCTCCCCTCTGACCCTTTGTTGTTTGACTACCCGGTCATGACCCTGTGTTTGGTGGGGGGTGGATGGTCTGTGAAGATGTCCATGCAGCTTCGCCCTCATGCCTCCCAGCAGTGCCTGAAGCCGTCTTGCTCCTTCCTTCCTTTCATTTCAAAAAAAAAAAAAAAAGTTAGAAAAGAGAAACACAAACAGCGAAAGTGCCAAATTGCTAAGGGGATCCAGGATTGAAATACAGCCTCAAAAAAGTCGCACGTACATAGAGAAAACCCAAAATTTTCCCTAAATCCAACCTGGAACATTTATCTGTCCGGCTTTCTTTATTCTCAGGCCAGTTCTTAACCATTAGATGACTTACAGTTGAAATGCTGGCAGTGGCTAGGTTAGGTGGTAGCTGGAGGGGATTCTCTTTTTGAATTCAGTTCCTTGGGTAGGTGGTGTTGGCAAGGCAGTAGTGTCCCGTTGGTGCCAAGTCTGAAGAACCAGAATGCCTTTCCTGGGCTGGAGTCCTATGGATAAGGGTCTGGATATGCAAGTTACGAAGGGGAAGAGAACTTGATG
>NW_006780945.1:4452304-4491000 GCF_000442215.2 Lipotes vexillifer
AAAGACTAAAAACGTGGTGAAGAAAGGTGAAACGGGTTAAAAAAGGAAAAGAAAAAGACAGAAGTCATGAAAGATGTAAGAAAAAGAAAGAAAAGTGACTTACAACAATAGAAAGATTGAAGGGAGTAAGAAAATGATAAGAAGAAGAATAAGCAGTAAGTTGCTGGAAAATATAATTGAAAATCAAAAACATCTTTGACTTGAAATCACGAAGTTGATTTCATAAGTGCTCCGGATAGTTTTGAAATACGTGGCTCCCATTTTCTCCTCATGCTCTGTTCTTCCACGGTCATGACCAAGCCTTCCTTACTTAGCACCAGGGATGCTGTGGGTGTGCAGCTTGGGTTTGTGAACAGGAAGTGCCGTACAACAGTAATGTGAATTTCCAGCCTATTGATAGAGGGGGGAAAAGGCCTGGATGAATCACAGAAACAGACTTTTACATGAAACGCCATCCAGTTCACTACCAGCCAGTTGCTCTAATCTCAGCCGAATGTGCAGTGTTTATTTTTCCAAGAATGGGGCCCTCTATGACTCACGGTACTCAGATGCTACTTACTAATGGACCCTTGTACAAGTCAAGAATGTGACACACCGCGAGACACGCAGCTTAACAATCACAAACAACAGCACAGTTAATGGGGGGGCGAAGCTTCGGTGACATGCGTCACACCAAAGAGCCGACTCCTCTTGTTCCCTGAGGCCACAGATGAAGGCTCTCTGGATTGTGTAACGGTGATAAAATATTGCCATCTGTTGGCATCCTGTGTAAGCAGGCTCTGACATACAGAACAGTGATGTTTTTCCAGACTGCCTCTCACGTTTCTCCAAGGAAAGGATGTGTGAAAAGCATTGGGGAGTGAGCAGAACATCGCAGCTTGACCTTATAGGAGGAGAAACATTAACAACATTCTGAAAGTTCAAACCTAGAAGAGAACAGACTGGAGCACGTTGGTCTAATAATCTCTTACCTCAAGGCATGGCAGTAGTTAAACCCGCGGAAGGTTGCTGACACTCAGCTAGATGGATCATAGGGTTTTGTTTCAGATATGTGGCCTAATGGTCGTGGAGAACATGCACACCTCCTCACCAAGGGTTCAGAGAGTTTTTAATCCAGAAGGACCTTTATTTATTGCCAGAGTTAAAGGCAAGGATGTTGAGCTGTAAAAATCACACATATTATGGGTAACATTGCAAATTACAATAAGCTAAAATATCCTCTACTTTTAATTATCCATAAATTCTGGATAAACCTGACAAAATTGTGTTTCTTTATTTTTTTCTGAACTTGAAAAATATACAAGAAAATTGTCTCGTTGCAAACACAAAGTGGAAACTGAAAACCAGAGTAATAATCATGAGATGCTTCAAAAGTCTAGAGAGGTTTTTTTTTTAAACATCTTTATTGGAGTATAATTGCTTTACATATTGAGTTAGTTTCTGCTGTATAACAAAGTGAATCAGCTGTATGTATACATATATCCCCACATCCCCTCCCTCTTGCGTCTCCCTCCCACCCTCCCTATCCCACCCCTCGAGGTGGTCACAAAGCACCGAGCTGATCTCCCTGTGCTATGCGGCTGCTTCCCACTAGCTATCCATTTTACGTTTGGTAGTGTATATATGTCCATGCCACTCTCTCACTTCGTCCCTGCTTACCCTTCTGTCCCCATGTCCTCAAATCCATTCTCTACGTCTGCATCTTTATTCCTGTCCTGCCCTGAGGTTCATCAGAACTATTTATTTTTTTCTTTTTTAGGTTCCATATATATGTGTTAGCATATGGTAGTTGTTTTTCTCTTTCTGACTTACTTCACTCTGTATGACAGACTCTAGGTCCATCCACCTCACTACAAATAACTCAATTTGGTTATTTTATGGCTTTTTATGGCTGAGTAATACTCCATTGTATATATGTGCCCCATCTTCTTTATCCATTCATCTGTCAATGGACATTTCTGTTGCTTCCATGTCCTGGCTATTGTAAATACTGCTGCAGTGAGCATTGTGGTACATGTCTCTTTTTGATTTATGGTTTTCTCAGGGTATATGCCCAGTAATGGTATTGTTGGTCATATGCTAGTTCTAGTTTTAGTTTTTTAAGGAACCTCCATGCTGTTCTCCATAGTGGCTGTATTAATTTACATTCCCACCAACAGTGCAAGAGGGTTCCCTTTTCTCCACACCCTCTCCAGTACTTATTATTTGTAGATTTTTTGATGATGGCCATTCTGCCCAGTGTGAGGTGATACCTCATTTTGGTTTTGATTTGCACTTCTCTAATGGATAGTGATGCTGAGCGTCCTTTCATGTGTTTGTTGGCCATCTGTATATCTACTTTGGAGAAATGTCTATTTAGGTCTTCTGCCCATTTTTGGATTGGGTTGTCTGTTTTTTTGATATTGAGCTGCATGAGCTGCTTGTATATTTTGGAGATTAATCCCTTGTCCGTTGCTTTGTTTGCAAACATTTTCTCCCATTCAGAGGGTTGTCTTTTCGTCTTGTTTATGGTTTCCTTTGCTGTGCAAAAGCTTTTAAGTTTCATTAGGTCCCATTTGTTTATTTTTGTTTTTATTTCCATTTCTCTAAGAGGTGGTTCAAAAAGGATCTTGCTATGATTTAGCTCATAGAATGTTCTGCCTATGTTTTCCTCTAAGTGTCTGGTCTTACATTTAGGTCTTTAATCCATTCTGAGTTTATTTTTGTGTATGGTGTTATGAAATGTTGTATTTCATTCTTTAAATTAAGTAGCTGTCCAGTTTTCCCAGCACCACTTATTGAAGAGGCTGTCTTTTCTCCGTTATATATTCTTGCCTCCTTTATCAAAGATAAGGTGACCATATGTGCGTGGGTTTATCTCTGGGCTTTCTAACCTGTTCCATTGATCAATATTTCTGTTTTTGTGCCAGTACCATACTGTCTTGATTACTGTAGCTTTGTAGTATAGTCTGAAGTCAGGGAGCCTGATTCCTCCAGCTCCATTTTTCTTTCTCCAGATTGCTTTGTCTATTCGGGGTCTTTTGTGTTTCCATACAAATTGTGAAATTATTTGTTCTAGTTTTGTGAAAAATTGGTAGTTTGATAGGGATTGCATTGAATCTGTAGGTTGCTTTGGGTAGTATAGTCATTTTCACAATGTTGATTCTTCCAATCCAAGAACGTGGTATATCTCTCCACCTGTTTGTGTTGTCTTTAATTTCTTTCATCAGTGCCTTGTAGTTTAATGCATACAGGTCTTTTGTCTCCTTTGGTAGGTTTATTCCTAGGTATTTTATTCTTTTTGTTGCAATTGTAAAGGGGAGTGTTTCCTTAATTTCCCTTTCAGATTTTTCATCGTTAATGTATAAGGATGCAAGGGATTTCTTTGTATTAATTTTATCCTGCTATTTACCAAATTCACTGATTAGCTCTAGTGGTTTTCTGGTAACATCTTTAGGATTCTCTGTGTGTAGTATCATGTCATCTGCATACAGTGACAGTTTTTCTTCTTCTTTTCTGATTTGGATTCAACTTATTACTTTTACTTCTCTGATTGCCGTGGCTAAAACTTCAAAGACTATGGTGAATAATAGTGGTGAGAGTGGGCAACCTTGTCTGGTTCCTGATCTTAGAGGAAATGGTTTCAGTTTTTCACCATTGAGAACTATGTTGGCTGTGGGTTTGTCATATATGGGCTTTATTATGTTGAGGTAGGTTCCCTCCATGCCTACTTTCTGCAGAGTTTTTATTATAAATGGGTGTTGAATTTTGTCAAAAGCTTTTTCTCCGTCTATTGCGATGATCATATGGTTTTTATCCTTCAGTTTGTTAATGTGGTGTATCACTTTGATTTGCGTATACTGAAGAATCCTTGCATTTGTGGGATAAACCCCACTTGATCACGGTGTATGATCCTTTTAATGTGCTGTTGGATTCTGTTTGCTAGTATTTTTTTGAGGATTTTTGCATCTATGTTTATCAGTGATATGGGCCTGTGGTTTTCTTTTTTTGTGACATCTTTGGTTTTGGTATCAGGGTGATGGTGGCTTTGTAGCATGAGTTTGGGAGTGTTCCTCCCTCTGCTGTATTTTGGAAGAGTTTGAGAAGGATGGGTGCTAGTTCTTCTCTAAATGTTTGATAGAATTCGCCTGTGAAGCCATCTGGTCCTGGACTTTTCTTTGTTTGAAGATTTTTAATCACAGTTTCAATTTCAGTGCTTGTGAATACAAGAGTTTGAGAAGGATAGGTGTTAGCTCTTTCTGAATGTTTGATCGATTTCACCTGTGAAGCCATCTGGTCCTGGGCTTTCTGTTCGTTGGAAGATTTTTAGTCACAGTTTCAATTTCAGTGCTTGTGATTGGTCTATTCATCTTTCTGTTTGCTCCTGGTTCAGTCTTGGCAGGTTGTGCATTTCTAAGAATTTGTCCATTTCTTCCAGGTTGTCCATTTTATTGGCATAGAGTTGCTTGTAGTAATCTCTCCTGATCTTCTGTGTTTCTGCAGTGTCACTTGTTACTTCTTTACATTTCTAATTCTGTTGGTTTGAGTCTTCTCCCTTCTTTTCTTGATGAGTCTGGCTAATGGTTTAGCAATTTTGTTTATCTTCTCAAAGAACCAGCTTTTAGTTTTATTGATCTCTGCTATTGTTTCCTTCATTTCTTTTTCATTTATTTCTGATCTGATCATTATGATTTATTTCCTTCTGCTAACTTTAGGGTTTTTTTTGTTGTTCTTTCTCTAATTACTTTAGGTGTAAGGTTGTTTATTTGAGATTTTTCTTGTTTCTTGAGGTAGGATTTTATTGCGATAACCTTCCCTCTTATAACTGCTTTTGCTGCATCCCATAGGTTTTAGGTGGTCATGTTTTCATTGTCGTTTGATTCTAAGTATATTTTATTTCCTCTTTGATTTCTTCAGTCATTTCTTGGTTAGTTAGTAGTGTATTGTTTAGCCTCCATGTGTTTGTATATTTTACAGATTTTTTTCTTGTAATTGATATCTAGTCTCATAGCATTGTGGTTGGAAAAGATACTTGATATGATTTCAGTTTTCTTACATTTCCTGAGGCTTGCTTTGTGACCCAAGATATGATCTATTCTGGAGAATGTTCCATGAGCACTTGAGAAGAAAGTGTGTTCTGTTGTTTTTGGCTGGAGTGGCCTATAAATATCAATTAAATCCATCTTGTTTAATGTGTCATTTAAAGCTTGTGTTTCCTTATTTATTTTCATTTTGCATGATCTGTCCACTGGTGAAAGTGGGGTGTTAAAGCCCCCTACTATTATTGTGTTACTGTCGATTTCCCCTTTTATGGCTGTTAGCATTTGCCTTATGTATTGAGGTGCTCCTATGTTGTGTGCATTGATATTTACAAATGTTATATCTTCTTCTTGGATTGATCCCTTGATCATTATGTCGTGTCCTTCTTTGTCTCTTGTAATAGTCTTTATTTTAAAGTCTGTTTTGTCTGATACGAGAATTGCTACTCCAGCTTTCTTTTGATTTCCATTTGCCTGCAATATCTTTTTCCATCCCCTCACTTTCAGTCTGTATGTGTCCCTAGGTCTGAAGTGGGTCTTTTGTAGACAGCATATATACAGGTTTTGTTTTTGTATCCATTCAGCCAGTCTGTGTCTTTTGGTTGGAGCATTTAATCCATTTACATTTAAGGTAATTACCAACCTGTATGTTCCTATGACCATTTTCGTAACTGTTTTGGGTTTGTTATTGTAGGTCTTTTCCTTCTCTTGTGTTTCCTGCCTAGAGAAGTTCCCTTAGCATTTGTCATAAAGCTGGTTTTGTGGTACTGAATTCTCTTAACTTTTGCTTGTCTATAAAGGTTTTAATTTCTCCATCGAATCTGAATGAGATCCTTGCTGGGTACGGTAATCTTGGTTGTCAGTTTTTCCCTTTCATCACTTTAATATGTCCTGCCACTCCCTCTGGTTTTCAGGGTTTCGGCTGACAAATCAGCTCTTAACCATATGGGGATTCCCTTGTATGTTATCTGTTGCTTTTCCCTTGCTGCTTTTAAAATTTGTTCTTTGTATTTAATTTTTGATAGTTTGAGTAATACGTGTCTTCTTGGTGTGTTTCTCCTTGGATTTATTCTGTATGGGATTCTCTCCACTTCCTGGACTTGACTAACTATTTCCTTTCCCATGTTAGGGAAGTTTTCAACTATAATCTCTTCAAATAGCTTCTCAGTCCCTTTCTTTTTCTCTTCTTCTTCTGGGACCCCTATAATTCAAATGTTGGTGTATTTAATGTTGTCCCAGGGGTCTCTGAGACTGTCCTCATTTCTTTTCATTCTTTTTTCTTTATTCTGCTCTGTGGCAGTTATTTCCACTATTTTATCTTCCAGGTCACTTATCCGTTCTTCTGCCTCAGTTATTCTGCTGTTGATTCCTTCTAGAGAATTTTTAATTTCATTTACTTTGTTGTTCATCATTGTTTGTTTGCTCTTTAGTTCTTATAGGTCCTTGTTAAACGTTTCTTGCATTTTCTCCATTCTATTTCCAAGATTTTGGATCATCTTCACTATCATTACTCTGAATTCTTTTTCAGGTAGACTGCCTATTTCCTCTTCATTTGTTTGGTCTGGTGGGTTCTTACCTTGCGTCTTCATCTGCTGCATATTTCTCTGTCTTCTCATTTTGTTTAACTTACTGTGTTTGGGGTCTCCTTTTCGCAGGGTGGAGGTTCATAGTTCCCGTATTTTTTGGTGTCTGCCCCCAGTGGGTGAGTTTGGTTCAGTGGCTTCCTGGTGGAGGGGACTGGTACCTGTGGCCTGGTGGGTGGGACTGGATCTTGTCTTCCTTGTGGGCAGGGCTGCATCCAGTGGTGTGTTTGGGGTGTCTGTGAAGTTAGTATGATTTTAGGCAGGCTCTCTGCTAATGGGTGGGATTGTGTTCCTTTCTAGGTAGTTGTTTGGCATGGAGCATCCAGCCCTGAAGCTCGCTGGCTGTTGGGTGGAGCTGGGTCTTAGTGTTGAGACGGAGGTCTCTGGGAGAGCTCTCGCCGATTGATATTTCATGGGGCCTGGAGGTCTCTGGTGGTCCAGTGTCCTGGACTTGGCTCTCCCACCTCGGAGGCTCAGGCCTGACACCCAGCCGGAGCACCAAGACCCTGTCAGCCACATGACTCAGAAGAAAAGGAAGAAAAAGAGGGAATGGAAAAAGTAATAAATAAAATAAATAAAAATAAAATTAAAGAAATAATGAAACAAATAAAGAAATAAAAAAGAAGAGAGCAACCAAACTAATAAACAAGTCCACCATTGATAACAAGCACTAAAAACTAAACTAAGATAAACTTGAAAATCAGACACAAATCAGTTGCAGACAGCAAACCCCACGTCTACAGTTGTTCCCAAATTCTACCGCCTCAATTTTGGGAACATTCGTTGTCTATTCAGGTATTCCACAGGTACAGGGTTCATCAAGTTGATTGTGGGGATTTAATCCACTGCTCCTGAGGCTGCATGGAAAAATTTCCCTTTCTCTTTGTTTGCACAGCTCCTGGGGTTCAGCTTTGGTTTTGGCCCCATCTCTGCATATAGGCCGCCTTCAGGCATCTGTTCCCCACCCAGACAGGAGGGGGTTAAAGCACTGGCTGATTCGGGCTCTCTTGCTCTCTCAGGCCAGGGCGAGGGAAGGGTGTGGTTGTCATAATTGGAATGCGGGGCGAGCCTGCGGTGGCAGAGGCCAGCGTGACATTGCAACAGGCTGAGGCTCACTGTGTGTTCTCCCAGGGAAGTTATCCCTGGATCTCGGGGCCCTGGCAGTGGCGTGTTGCACAGGCTCCCAGGTGGGTGTGTGTAGTGACCTGTGCTTGCCCACAGGATTCTTGGTGGCAGCAGCAGCAGCGTTAGTGTTTCATGCCCATCTCTGGGGTCCATACACTACCCAGGTACGTGGGGATTTTCTTGCCTTTTGGGAAGTCTGAGGTCTTATGCCAGCATTCATTAGGTGTTCTGTAGGAGTTGTTCCACCTGTAGATCTATTTTTGATGTATCTGTGGGCAGTAAGGTGATCTCCAAGTCTTACTCCTCCGCCATCTTGAAGGTCCCCTAGAGAGGTGTTTAACCAGACCCAATAACCTGGAACTTGGGTCTTGTCCATTTAGAGACATAAATTCAATGAATTAGAACTGAAATGTCTACATAAATCTGGGATCCTTGAAAGGCAGCAACTTCAGAAGATGAGAAAAAATAAATAAAACTTGCAATACAAAGGCATGTGGATATTTGTCAGGGCATTGGCTGAAGCAAATAAACAAAAAAACTTGTCTGACAAAAACCACACCAGAAATCCTAAGAATTTCACAGAGTTTGAAGTTAAAATTTACACTATTTTCATATTTTAGGACTCCCCAAACCAAAACATTTACCAAAGAGCTGTTATGAGGGCCAGTTGTCCACTGGTATAGTGGCACTGTGGTGTGTCCCAGAAGTGGACCAAAATTGTTCTAGAACGATTTTCCCGTAAATCAGCCCACTAGAAAGTCCCACAAAGAGAGAGACAGAGACAGAGAGAGGCAGACAGTAATCGTAAGTTCCACTAGAGAGCTCTCAATATCATAATGTGAAATACAAAGGGAAGAAAAAAACTTCATGAACAATGTTAAAAGAAATTATGGCTCAGAATTTAACAGAATCAATGGATGCATGTTCCTCAGTTTCAAAAAATCACAAGTTCAAAGATGTAACTGAACATTAATCTACATTTAGGCACACTGTCGTGAATAAGGAACACCAAAGGCGATTGTAAGTCTCCGATCCAGAGTGAAAAGAAAACATGAACAACAAAAAAGTCACACAACACATGGTCAGAGTTCCAAAGTACTGACTCACTTAATGCCTGCAGATTTCACCTGCCTGTTATAGAATGAACACTTTAAATAAACACATGAGGTTGCTTTCCAGTTGTTTAAAAGAAATATAATACCTTAATTATATATATAAAATATATGACATATATAATAATGTTTACAAAAAATAACAACTTGACTCTCTAAATTCCATTCATTTTGTTTCATTCCATATCCAGTCACTGAACTACAGTAGTTCTCACCATTTCAAATCTTATGCACTACAAAATGATAAGTACAAATATGTAAATGCTCACTTGAGTAAAAACGAAACAATTTGTACCGAAAGCAGGTGCCAACAAAATATGAATACACTTGTCCCTTGGTATCCACGGGAGATTGGTTCCAGGACCCCATCACGGATACCAAAATCCAAGGAAGCTCAGGTCCCATATATAAGATGGTATAGTATTTGCATATAATCTATGCACATCCTCCTGTATACTTTAAGTCATCTCTAGATTACTTATAATAACCAACACAATGTAAATTCTATTCAAGTTTTGCTTTTTGGAGCTTTCTGGAATTTCTTTTCAAATATTTTCGATCCTCAGTTAGCTGAATCTGTGGATGCAGAACCCACAGGTTCAGGGGACTGACCGTAAGGATTCATAGACATAGAGAGCATGGTTTTGTAATAAGACATATAAAATTGAAATAATTTTTCTCTCTGGGAATTCTGTTTGTCTTAGGATCTCACCCAGCTATTCAGTTCCTTGAAAAATTAGTTTACCTCAAGTTGCTTCCTTTCTTTCCCTTACTGATTTAGGAAGGATTTGAAGACTAGCAAGTTGAAGGTGACTCATCTACAGCCAATGGAAATAAATTTTTAAAATACCTTTCTAGAATTAGGGTACATTGATGTCATTGCACTAGGCCAAAGCCTACATCGCACCACACTCTTTTTTCTTTGGTATGCAGTTTGTTATCCTATAGAATATTTTTACTCTTAAAGATTTGCGTGCAGATATCTGAGGCCTGTAGACTAAAGATCCAACCATTCCTGTCACTGCCAAAAAACGTTAAAGAGCTTTCCACACGTTGACTCCATAGCTGTATTTTTCCTCACATAAAGCTGCCCACTAAGCTTGCCTTCTCTTACATGTTGAACCCTATCTCATTTATTCTCACTTCTTTAATACTCAACGCTTTCTAATAGCCTGCAGGCACATATCATTGTAAATGCACTCGATTTTGGTGAAAAGACAACCTCAGAGAGCTTGCAGTATTCCAAACAGAGCCAGCTAATTTGGTGGTTGAGTTCTGATCCAGATTCTAACTGGATTTTTCTCTCAGAGTTTTCCTTTTTCATCAAATGATTGTCCCAGTCTTCCTCTCTCTCGTCTAAAATAAGAAAGTAAAATGTGGATTTTACAAACCCTGTATATTCTAGATCATTTAACTTAGGTGTTTTGAGCATGGCACTGGCAAATGTATAATTTTAAGCTTGATTCCTGTGTGGGTTGGTTCAGTGTTTTCTGCTTCGTAGCTAAATGCTATGTCCCCAAACCATCCAGTTAAAAGTGGTGAATGGGACAGTTAAATGGCATATCTGGAGTTCAGAGATGTCTTTACATAGTTGATACCTCCCAGTTCTCTAATCTGGACAGCTGAATATTAGGAAAGCCCATCTCATTATTTTATGAGAGTTCTAAATGTCCATTAAAAAAAAAAAAAAAAAAAACAGAAAGTTTAGATGACATTGCTGTGGTGTATTAAAACTAAAATGTTTCATGTGTATGTTTTGATACACAGTGACTGCTTTGTAATGCCTAAGCATAAATCTTTGGGCAAAATTTGGAGAATATTGGAAATTATAAGCTATAAACATCGTTTGGCCATTTTGGCCTGTTACAACTCAGAGTTGTAAGGCTATCTGGTTTCATTTCTGAAATGTACTGCGATTTTAGTTGAATGAATTGCTGTGTTTTCAGAACGTCATCTCCACAACTCATTGTGCCTCCAATGTATATGAATTCATCACTGGCACACCTAGGGTCTTTAACATTTAGTGGATTAAAAAAAAAAAAGACCAGTGCTATCGTGTGCCAACAATGTTATAATCAAGGCCCATGCTTAGTATCACCTTCCTAAATGGAGGCTGCACTCACAATGTTTGTTCTGCTACAATTAATCACATGCTTTTCAAATGTCAACATAATTTTCATGGTCTGCTAGAAAGTAGTATTCATAATAGAAAAAATAATAGAGTTACCATTAAAAATTGATCTGTCACTGTTCCTTTTAAAATCCTTGGTTCTGCCTGAACAAACTGTATGGAATTTTAAAAGTTTCCATCCAGTGTATCCCCACATGCCTGCTTGGAAAGTTTACCTGGCTTTCTGCATTCTGTCCAAGCTGCTCCATATGCAGTACTATACTTGAGTAAAAATATGATGAAGGAAATAGAGTAATTTGATTCTTTCTGAAAGTTGTGTCTCAATGTCCAGGTGCTATACACATAGTAGGCTCTCTAACAATATCTGCCATATGTTGATATTTGAAGTATGAATGACTCTCAGTGGAAAACAGCAGAATTTTTATGAATTCTGTGGTGTTTCTAAACTTTCCAAAAATACGAATTTCTGATAGACAATTTGCTGCTTATATTCAAAGACACTTTGTAAAAGAGAGTATCGTGAACTAACCACGTGTTTAGGTGATTTTTCTGTAAGCTAGTTTTTCATTTTATGAAAATAAATGCACCAATCCTTAGAAAACTCCCCTGAAAAAACACTTTCTTTCTTAGTTAAAATGGAAACAGTCTGAAGCGTAAGCCATTATTTGTCCCAGTAACTTCAGGTCATAGATGGATATTTCATGGTCTGTGAAGTTCCTTTAACCAGAAAGTAATCATTTGTGATCACAAGGATCACAGTCGTCCTGTATGACCGTTGGATTTCTACATTCCTGAGTAATTAATTTTAGCATGTACGTGGGGCCAAAACAATAGGTCTGCACAATTAATTTAAATTACAAAGTGGAAAGAACAAAAACGGAAAAGAATCAGACTAAGTATGCAACCGACTGATTTTTTTTTTTTTGGTATTTCAGTTGTTAGATATTACATAGAGTTCATGAATTTATCAGCTCAATTTGTGGACTAGAACCCCGTATTACTTTAATATAGGTTTGTGAAAAATTAAGTTCGAATTTGGAAAAATCTGAGGAAGTTCACATATAGAGATTCTGACAGTCAGTTTTAAGCGCAGACAAATCAAGTTACCTTCAGGAGAGCACGTGTTTCCCTTGTCACAACCCGGGACCAGTGGGGGAAATGTTAGCTCCATCCACCCACCCTCTCTTCTCTTACTCTGTCCCCTGTCCACGCGGAAATGATCTGAGTCTGGGGCTTGAATCTGCAGCACGCCAGCTGAGGAGACCTCTCTGGCCCAGATAGAAATGCAACCTATGTCCGTTCAGACACAACAGTCATTTCCTCTCCAGTGGATTAACCCAACCCCAGCCAACAACAATAAAAACCCTTCCACATAAAGTTCCCACAACATTTGTCACAGGTCGCCTCTTAGACACGTTTCTTCTGAGTTAAAAATAACTAGCCACCAAATTTCAGACTTTTAGGGGCTGGTGATGAAATGCAATGAAATTATTTTGCCCTAAATCTGTTTAAATCTTGGCTTCTCTCAGATCAGCCTGATTCCCTGTAACACAACAACTGCCTTTGCTTTTGGCAGAGCGATCCAGATCCTTTCAGGGGCACCCTGGCTGGGTGATGAGCCATCAAAACTTGCTGCATTTCTTATGTTCCAAAAAAGTAGGGTGAATAAAATTATCTGAGATCCCAGGTACCATGTTTGATAGATAAATGCCAAATCAGGTTTAAAAAATAGAACCATGAATATAATATCTGTGCTTGAAAGTGGACTGGTGGTTTCCAAATACAAATCTGGGCTCCCCTAGAGGCTCAGTGGTTAAGAATCCACCTGCCAATGCAGGGGTCATGGGTTCGAGCCGTGGTCTGGGAAGATCCCACATGTCACGGAGCAACTAAGCCCGTGTGCCACAACTACTGAGCCCGCGTGCCACAACTACTGAAGCCCGCGCACCTAGAGACCGTGCTCTGCAACAAGAGAAGCCACCGCAGTGAGAAGCCCACACACCTCAGTGGAGAGTAGCCCCCACTCACCACAACTAGAGAAAAGTTCCCTAAAAAATTCTGATAATTAGCTCCACGTAAATGATTTAATACGGTTCAAATTCTTTTTTTTTTTTTTTTTTTTTTTTTTTGCCCGGTTTTTTTTTTGGCCAGGCTCTGTGCTAAGAGCAAAATCTTATATTTGTACTCCAAATACTTAAAACTGTCTTCAAAATGGTACTGATTGGCAATATTTAAGTTACAAATTCATGTGATTCTTTATCTCAGAAATACCACTTATGAAAATTTATCGTATATATTTACCTGAATTTTTGCATATTTTCACCACAAAAACCCAGAAACCATCCAAGGATACACCTACTGGGAACTGGATGAATAAACTATTGTATCTCACATACTCTAGAGCTGTAAGAAAGGATGAAGAAACCCCCTATGCCCCCCCCCCCAATTTGGAAAAATATCCAGGATATATTATCAAGTGAAGAACAGAAATATACATTATAGAATATATTGTACACCACCATTTGTGTAAGAAAGGGAAGAAATAAAAAACATATCTTTCTGTGCATTCTGTGCTTCCATGAGTTTAAGTGTTTTAGATCTAAGTGGAACCATGAAGCATTTCTTCCTTCTGTGACTCTGGCTTATTTCACTTAGAAGAATGTCCTCAAGGTTCATCCATGTTGTTGCATATTGCAGGATTTCCTTCCTTTTTAAGATTGATTAATGTTCCATTGCACGTATATATCACATTTTCTTTATCCACTCATCCGCTGGTGGACAATTAGATTGTTTCCACACCTTGGCTATTGTGACTAGCACAGCAGTGAATGTGGGAGTGCTCTTTGAGGTCCTGATTTCAATTCTTCGGGATCAACACCCAGAATAGGATTGATGGGTCATGTGGTAGCTTCTACTTTTAATTTTTTAAGGAATTCACGAACTCTCTTCCATAGTGGCTGCACCATTTTGCATCACCACCAGCAGAGTGCAAGTGTTCCAGTGTCCCCGCATCCTCACCAGCACTTGCTGTCTTGTAGTTTCTTTTGATGACAGCCAACCTAAGATGTGTGAAGAGATGGGGGCAGGGGAGGGGAAAATGAAGAGTTGCTAAACAATGGCAGAAATTTTTAATTATGCATCATGATGAGTAAGCTCTAGAGATCTACTGTACAATATTTTACTGTACACTTAAAATCTGTTAAAAGGATAGATTTTAAATTAAATATTCTTACCATAATAAAATAAAAATAAAATGTATCATTTTATTTGTTTCTACTTGTCCAAAAAGGAGTAGAAAGATACACAAGAAACTAATAAATATAGTTACCTATGGGGTAAAAAGATTGAACGATGTGCATCTGGTGAATGTGGATGGGGCAGTACTCAGACATCTTATGTACGTTTAAAAAATTATTCTCAAGCCATATAAGATGTATTTATAACATAATGTGTTTAAATAATCAAAATGCAAAATAAAATAATTTGCATGTTTTATCTTACTCTTGGAAGTTGTTTTGTCATTTTTAGAAAATAAAAATTTGTAAGCCCAATTTTTTTCTTGATAATACACCCTTACAACAAAAGGAAATAATGCTTTAAGAGATTCTTCAAAAAAGACATCAAATAAACCCAAAAGTTTAGGAGAGAAATGTCAAGCCAGGAGATATAACAGTCTACCGACAGTCTTGGTTTGAAAACTAAGTGCTTTCCAAATTCCCAGAGATGACTTCTTTTCTTCACTCTTTGATATTTTCTTGCCAAAAAGCTCTCACCCCATATCCAACAGTCCTGAGGCAGAATATGGTGATCTCTAACCAACTACAGTATGTTTTCAATGCAAAAAATGCAGAAAAGGTTAAGTCCATTTGAAATTCAAAATTCTTGGGAAATTCTGGAGGTGGGTGGATAATTGTTACCAACTTTGACACAAAGCCAGAGCACCTGGGAAGGCACACCTGAATCATCTTTCCTTAGTCCCCTTGTGTTTAAGGGCTATCAGAAGGGTATACGTAGCTCTGTGCATCCCTACATGTGTGTGAGTGAGTGAGTGTGTAGGTAATAGTACTAGAGAACATGGGATAATATCTGGAGTTAGAGCTTTTCTTTTATGGAGTTTTGTACAAGAGATACAGTGCAGACTCTCCTAGTAAGATACTTCTTAAATATGACTTTGCTCTTAACTAACATGCCAAAAAGAATACTTCTGAAGGTTAAGCATATGGGGATTTACAGTTATCCACTGGACCTTCTCTCACAGTGCCATGCTGAAGCTTGTAGAAGGGGAAGGGAAGTGTCTTAAGGCTCCCTCCCACACTCATGTTCCCAGAATACCACCTGCATCTCCAGTGAACCCAGCTTTCTTGCTGCAGGCTTTGGATTCTTTTCCTGAAATAAAAGACACCCAATCCATCAAGGAATTTTTAGTCATTTCATTCCGAAGCTGGTTATTCATCAGTATAGAATTAGGTAAACATATAGGAAAAAACTGTTGCAAATATATAAATGTTCCTGTGTGTCAGTTTGATAATCAAACTGGTACTTGAACCACTTTTGAATGGCAATTATTACACTACTTTTCTCGCCTGTTGAACTCGTAGCAGCCATTAACTTTATATGTGTTTATTTTCTGGGTTACTGGAGCAATAGCTTGAACGTGCAAGCAGGGTTATGGATGGATGTGTGACATTCTCCTCTTGGCACTAAGCTGGATTTCAATCCATGTGGCAAAAGTAAACGATTTTGCACAGTAGTCATCTCAGCTGAAAACCTAAAGCAACTTACTGGCCTCTGAAAGTCTCATTCATAACCTCTCTGAGATCCTGTTTCCTCATCTTTAAGTCTTTTCTTATCTAAGTCCCTGGGATTTAGATGTTCCTATCAGGGCATAGCACACGAAAGCAATTTATACTTAATTATTTTACTCATGTGTAATGTATGTATTATGCCATATGATAATTACTCAATAATGATAATAATAATCAGCCTTGAAGAATTTTCAAACTACAGGGACCTTTATTGAATTTGTCCTAATTTATCTTTTCACGGAAGAGGAAAACTGACACCCAAGAGATAGTGGGACTTGCCCAGGTCACTCATCTACTTACTGGCAAAGCAGTAGTGTCTACATCACAGGCCCTCTAATACCAGTCCAGTCTAATACCAGAGTTTTTTGTATCATGTCATATTACCTAACCACTATCACAGAGAAACACTCTGATTCCAGGTTTCTAAAAGATGTATATGTATTTGCACAGAAACTTAAAAATTTCTGTTCCATCTCCTGGTGATCTTGTTTTTCTTTGAAATCTTATGTTTTATTAATTTTCTTATACTAAGCCATAATTATTTTATAAGCACTTACTAGCAAAAATAAATTTAAGCCCAGCTGGTATTACATCACCCTGTAGCTGTTTAGAAATATCTAACAAACAGAAAACACAAATTAAGAAAAAATATATAAGAGTACAATTGTGCTGGAATCCTAGGCCAAGGAGGCTAAGCACTTTTCCCTTTTGTTTTGTTTTTGTTTTACACTATCCCTTCTGGTGCATTCTGTACCTTCTAATTACTGGCTTTTGATACTTTAAAAATCAAGTCATACATTCCCCTGGGTAAAGTTCCTAGAGAGAAATAAGAGCCAGCAAAAAAATTTACCCCATTGCTGGCTCAGTCCAGCTCATTTCTAGTTGGATTTTAACTGGGCATATGGTAGGCATTAAAAACTTGTTGACATGTACTCCTTTTGTTAGTATGCTTTAAATCAGAGGGGTTCCAGCCACTAACCTTCTCAGATGTGTCCATTTTTATGGCATTACACATAGAAGATACAGCTGACAATTATTTTCACCGTGTTTATTTTAGAGTAGAGACATTAAAAGACACACATAGGAAGTTGATTTGCTTTTATTTTTATTTTTGATAAGGAAAGCAGTTTTCAAAAATTTTTATTTGAGTCCCAAACAGAGCAAAGCAGGGGAAGCTGGATTCCCTTGGTGAATCAGAATGTATCAGCCTAGGGACGTCTTCCCATAATCTGCTTAGATGGATAACCATGCGTTCCTTGTCAAGATAGCAGCGGATCTTTGTTGTTTTCGATCAAAGACATAGGTTTATATGTGAAGATGAAAGAGTACAACCCCTTTGTTTAATAAACACTCAGCCACTTTCCATGCCACCAGACTATTGAAGAACTGACTTTTCTCCTGGGTCTGTGTCTTTCCACGACCATAAAGGGAAGCAGTGGAGAAACAGGGTGGATGCAGAGCTCTGAGGGAGCCCCCATGTTTGGGCTCCAGGATCCACCCTGTTCTTAGCTAACTGGATTGTTTTTCTGAGCATTTTAACTCTCAGCATATATTTACTGAATGAATAGCAGTTTCCCTGGATTTCAGCTTTTTGTCTGTAGAAGAAAGAGATAAACCACTGAGGTTCCAGCCTGTACACAGGAGATGGGACATCTGCAAGGCCCCGAGGACTGGGGGAAGTGAACGTTTTTGGGTGAGTTCGTGGGAGGGAAGCTCTGCTCGCTTCTATTTACTCGTACCGGGTGGAGATATTGGACTTCTAGATAGGACTTTTTTTTTTTTTTTTTTTTTTTTGGTTTGATTAGGGGTTTGGCTGGCACAGTAAAAAATTTGGAGACCACTATACTCTGTGAACTTTAAGGTTTCTCCCAACTCTAAGATTCTATGGTTCTGGTTATTGCGATGGTAATTAAAGTTCACAGTTGTTATGTACATAATTGCTTTTATTTAAATATATAATTTGAAATATATTTTGTAGGCTACTGTGATGAGTTTTAACTTCTTCACAGATGAGTTACAGGGCTTCCCTGGTGGCGCAGTGGTTGGGAGTCCGCCTGCCGATGCAGGGGACACGGGTTCGTGCCCCGGTCCGGGAAGATCCCACATGCCGCGGAGCGGCTGGGCCCGTGAGCCATGGCCACTGAGCCTGCGCTCCTCAACGGGAGAGGCCACAACAGTGAGAGCCCCGCATACTGCAAAAAAAAAAAAAAAAAAAAAAAAAAAAGTGGTGTTTTCACTATACTGTAGTCTATTAAGTGTATAATAGCATTATGTCTAAAAAAACAATGTCTATACCTTAATTTTAAAATACTTTATTGCTAAACAATACTAATCATCATCTGAGCCTTCAGGGAGTTATAGTAGTAACATCAGAGGTCACTGATCACAGATCACTGTGACAAATATGATAAAAATGGAAAAGTTTGAAATATTTTGAGAATTGTGAAACGTGACACAGAGACATGAAGTGAGCAAATGCTGTTGGGAAAATGGCATCAATAAATTTGATTGTTGCAGGGTTGCCACAAACCTTCAGTTTGTAAAAAAACACAGTCTCTGCGAGGTACAATAAAGCAGAGAGCAATACAATGAGGTCTGCCTGTATATCATCTTCTCGTGTTAACTTTTACATCTCCAATTCATTGATGAGTTTGGCAAAACAAAGAGAAAGTAATTTGGTTGCCCAAGATCACATAGTGAGTTAGATTAGTGCCAGCGTTAGGATCTAACTTTTCTGTTTTCTGGTCATGTTTTGATTCCAGTAATTTACCTGGATATTAATCTGTCGTCCAATGAGTCGAATCTGTTGTTGCTCAGAGTGTGAAGGATTTTTGTAACACTTGTAGAATTCTGGGATGGGAAAAGTTGCTCATGGTCTTCTACTCCAGCTCTGCCACCGATGCAAAAGGCCCTACTGCACGTTAGTAGCAGTTGCCCCTAATGCAGTTCCCTTCACTTCGAGGCCAATCATAAAGCCTTCTGGCTTAGCAATGTACGAATAGCCAAATGATCCTGATTAAACTTTATTTATAAACTTTTGATTTAGAAGGTGGAAAATTCAATAAAACCAGACTATGTGGGACCAAAGAACAGCTACATTTTGTCAAACGTCTCAAGGATTTATCAGTGAAGTTACTTGAGACTTTAGTAGTTGGCTGATTGGTTAAACTCTTTCAGTGTCTTCCCCAGACAAGTCAAGAGATGTGCCTTTACAGTCACATATTTAATCTCTTTGCAAAACCACAGCAATGGAATGGGATGCAAAGTTAGAAAAAGTTGAATAGTGTCAAAGAAGTACTTACCTAGCTCAGTACCTAACTATTCCTTTAATGCTTTTAGAAACTCCCCAAGGAGACTGTCTGGTGTGCTAGCTACAAACTGTCCCCTCTACTTGTCATGGTGTTTCTTTATTCGTGCTTGTTTCACTATCAGAGGCCCCTTCAGTGATGTGCCTTGTTACTTCATACCCTCATATTGGTAACGCTGCCCCCCAACCCTACCCAAAAGATATCCTCTGGTGTTTTCTAGCTCACATGTTGTTGGTATAGCTCCCTGCTTTAGCTCCCATGAGTGTTTTGAAATCTAAAATGGAGCATGGTCATTTAGCCATCATTTAATTTCCATTCTACGTTAAAGCTACAATGCAATGATGTTTTAGCCTCTCAGTATCTTCCAGAGATTTTGTAAAACTAGTATTTTAAGTTTTTACTACCATTTAATTAACTGTCATTCTTATCAGTCGTGAATCCATGGAGTCAAGACCAACTATGAAATTGTCTCTTCCCTTTGACACCAAAAGTGACTGTAAAGCAAACTTAATGGACCTCAACTCTCTTTTCCTGTTTTTTTTTTTTTTAAAGGTTCTTCAGTCTCTTTTGAGATTAAGCTTATTTCAGCTGTCCTACACAAGAGGCCAAAGTGCAAGGACAATGTCCCAATGTCCCGAGCTTCACAAGCTGAGACTCCTAACTACATGTAGAGTGTGCTCATAGTTTTATAAGATTTCCACTGTAAATTTCCACGTAATCCCACAAAATAATTTATCCCCATCTGTAATAACTCCAGGTTGTTTACAGAGGCAGGATAATCTGCAGAGTCACTCTCAGTAGTTTTAGAACTACTGCAAGAATGGCTGCTGAAGTAATACATGGCCGATGTTCCCCAAGGAAAGAACTTAAGATCCAGCTCTTGCCCAGTTTAATCTTGGTGCCAACGTACCCAGAGACTCTGTCTTTGAAATATCCCTGCCCAAGTAGTTAAAATAAATTAAGAGGTCTGCCTATTCCAGGAATGCTACCTAAAATGGTGATTTTTTTTCTTCATGTTCAGTGATTATTTTTTCAAAAAGGTGCTTTTGAAAACCACCTTTTTGCTAATGAAATGCATAATCTGTCCAAAAACAAGGCTGTGGCTTAGCAGGTTGTTCTACTCGACTTTCCAACTGAAAGTAAACAGGATGCTTTGCTTAATTTTCCCTATTTTTCTTCATTTACAGTCATGCCATACTTGCCCCTCCGTCATTGCCCAAGGCAAATTCAGACGGATCCACATCCATGTGGTAAATACCAAGAAAAAAGCACCTCTCCTCCCTGAATTTTGAGTTTAGCACAATATCCAAACAGAGAAAGAGGTACGGAAGCATGCTTTCATGAGCCTTTACCTGTGAAAAGCTGTAGAGGGGACACTGACAACAGACTCCGGGAAAGTAGTTAAGCGGGAAGCGTAGGTTATAGAGAGAGGTTCAAATGTGAAAAATCCAAAGTACAGTTGAAGTTTGAGTGCCCTTTGAATATTGGTGGTTAGTATTCACAAGAAAGAAAAATAGCACAATCATAAGGTAGATTTCTGTGAATTATTACAGAAATTAAGTAATTTCTGACTAGATTATGAATATCAGTGTAGAAACATCTTTATTATGACTGACTCTTCGTGACTGTATGTTTGTAGCAATGCGTATTGGGGGGATACCAATTCTTTGCTAAGGCAAAATCTATGATCATTGTCTTTTTTTTTTAAGTCTTACAAATAAGTGTAGCGGGGTGGAAGCATAATTCAATATCCTTCCTTAGTCAAATCATAGACTAGTTATTTGTTATTAAGCTTTTCATGTACACGTGAAACTGAAAAACGAATTATAATGTACTATTTCTTAAACAGTGTGGTGAGAGAATAGGTCATTGCTATATTGACTCAGTTGATACTCTAAAAACATTTTATAAATATTATTTTATCTACTCTACCTAATATTTAATAGCAATCATAAAACAAACCAAAGTAATAATGTCAATGCATGTAACTGTCTCTGTTTCTTAAGTTGTAACTGCTTTCTTCTTTCATCGTGCTCCTCACTTTCACTCCTGTTATGCGGCTTTTCTTTTCCAGAGGCAGGAATTAAACTCTTAGTGTAGGCGTCATCTTAGAGTTTCATGTCATGGTGCTGACCCCTGTTTGGATACCACCAATGTGATTGATAGCTGTCGATCTTAAACTCAACTGCTAACTTCACCTCCAATGAATATCTACAGAGCTGTCTATGATATCTTAATATTTTTTAAAAATGATTTTTGAATGGAGCTGCTCACATAAAACAAAAAGATTTAAGTTTTAAATCCCTGTCTTAAGCTAAGCCTCTTGTTTGTCTGCCTGGAAAAAAATATAAAATGAAAAATAATAGAGAAGTTGTATAGATAGTTGTGCTGTATCCAAATCCAGCCATACCCCAATGCATTTCTGGAGTCACAGAACTTATACAATGGCCATGATTCAGATGTCAGTAGGAACATTTGTCATCAGAAATGATGATTTCACGTTTAACGTTTTATGCCCTGGGAATTCCTCAGTGCATTAAGTTCTGGGTGAAAATTGAGTAAGCTGGTGATTTGAATCCATTCAAATGAAAAAAAAAAAAAATGCAAAGCACCTTGATTATTTCAACTACGGATCAAGCTCTGGACTTTGAGATCAAGTCCCTATCTTAACCCTTGTGCACAGCGCTTCTATGTGGTTGACTAAATCCAAAAAATGAGTCTAATTTCTCATAATGCTTTTGGCATCCAGGTCTGGGTAGATTACCTTTCCATTCATGAAATGTTTCATTCAGGTGTTTAGGAATAGTGCAGGAAAAATAAATGAAAACTTAGTATGTATTTGAGTCAAGTCATTTTACCATCAGTAACCTGGACTTACTGGAAAATTAGAAAGATAAACTATGAAATTGTTTATGTTCTTTACAAAAATATGCTATCCATATTTAGCAGCCGTGATCATGTAGTAAAATGAATGTATACCTTTCTGTTTCTTCTTCCATAAACAGATGGAAACCTACCCATCAGGTTTAGGTACATAACAGTTAGTTTAACTTAAATATTACCCCTATTTCAGTTATAAGTTGTAAGTATAAGTTCAGTTATAGCTGTAAGTATAAGGAGAAATTTTTCTTGTGGTCTTTTAATTACCACCTGCAAGGACCCATTTTCTCTTGCGGTATTTCATATCATTTCCTAGGCAGGTTACCTTCTTGTGATGTATGTTTTCTGGCTGAACTTTCTTTCAACTAGAGGCGAGGCTTCACTCTTAATGTTATAATCTATCTCTAAATACATGTTCCGGAGAAAGTGAATATTTAAAATATTTGTTGCTCTTGCTATTGTTATCTTTTTGTACCAGAGAAAAATCAAAACTCTCAGATTTGAGGAAAAGGGAGAATTTATCATTAGTAGTACTAATTAGTATTATTAGCATTATTTATTAGTATTAGCATTAACACATATTTATTGTGCCCTTACTGTGTGGACTGAAGGAAGACTTCTCCAAGGTTATAAGAAAAATAAGATTTTGAAAATGCAAGGATCCCCTGAGAGAAAGGAAACCTTGAACATTAAACCATTAAAAACATGATATTTGAATAAATGTCATATAAAATGGCTCCACGCACACGCATTTAGGCTGAGCCATCCATCACCCCTTGTTAGATCATACCAGTTGCATCAACCTTTGTTGCTTTCACCAACGTTTGGTTGGGTTTCTTCAGTGTTGCTTCAGAGTGCTAATGTACTACGTAATTGCACTTTCGTCTGTGAAAGTGCCCAGGAAATGTTTGCTGTCAGGACATTTTGGAACTGCACAGAATTGCCATGATGAGAGTCCTGGTACTCACTGTAGAGGCAGTAATTGAATCAGAATCAGAATCTTACTATTTCCCTGACTAGAATAGGATGTTAAATCTGTATGCACAGATTTCATGTCACCTATGCATCCCCAGCTCCTAGAACAGAGCTTAGTACGTAATATGTCTTGAAAAGAGTCACAGGCTCTTATTTTTTTTAAAGATGAAAACAAGAACTCTTAATGATTAAGAATTATTAAGTCAGAAGAAAAAAACAGACCATTCATTTACAAGAGAATACCTTATTTAAAATTTAAGATAATGCATAGCCACCTGAGAGAACACAGAAGCTGGAAGTGTGATACAATGTCACTCTTCTGTATTTAAGGATGGCTGTCACATCCTCTTACTTCAGACAGAAAACAATCTTTGGCTAAATTAGTATTCATTTCTCCATAATTCCCTATTTAATGTTGTTCTCTAAAAAAACTCGGTCATTATACTAATGAATAGACTTTTCAAAGTACTCAACCCAAAAATGGGGTATAAGCATTATCATAAGCTCTCTCTGAATTAAACTAGATTGAAATATTAACAATCACTCTATCTGAGAGTCAGATAGGAAATTATCCCACAGTAACTCATCTGTTGCTTCCAACCCTCTGATCGTAGGCTTTTGCTATTTCAGCCTGAATGTAAGAGACACATTGTCGCTGCATTTGATCCACTAGATCAGTATGGATATAGCAGCTGACCTCCCCAAATCCTTCATAAAGCACTGGCCAACAATCCTGTACTTCCGGAGTAGTGATGCACACTCCCACTCTGTGCCCTTTACCTCTCTTAAGAGCAGTGAAAGTTTTTAGGCTTTAGGTTTTGAATTGCTCGTGGAGAGGGCACTGGAAATGTAAATACAAAAGGCTACTGCAGGGAGACACAAGAGGGAAGAGATATGGGAACATATGTTTATGTATAGCTGATTCATTTTGTTATAAAGCAGAAACTAACACACCATTGTAAACCAATTATACTCCAATAAATATGTAAAAAAAAAAAAAGGCTACTGCACCAGCCTGGCTCTTCCAGGAAGCATTTAATTTGTTGACACTGGCCTAATGGCGGCCAGACCTGCCAAAAGTGGATAGTCTCCTTTAAAATGCCATATGGTGCAGACTTGGCTGACAGTTTTTTGTCATTCAATCTACACAAAAAAAAAAAAAAAAAAAAGGCTACTGCACCAGCCTGGCTCTTCCAGGAAGCATTTAATTTGTTGACACTGGCCTAATGGCGGCCAGACCTGCCAAAAGTGGATAGTCTCCTTTAAAATGCCATATGGTGCAGACTTGGCTGACAGTTTTTTGTCATTCAATCTAATCATCTAAATCACTTCTTTGTATCTGAACCTGGGAAAAACTAGCAGTACGGGAATTATAGAGGATGTGGTTATCAGGAGATAAACCCCTGAGGACATCAGACGCACCTGTGCAATTCTGTTTTCTGCCCCGGAGAGTGATTAAGGTAGAAAAACTCCTCCCTGTTTCCTTCACCCCTATCACATTTTTTTTTTTTTTAAATGAGCTCTTCAGCTCTTGCAGAGGGAAATTCCATCATTCCCACCTCAAGTCAATCCCAAATCAAGTGTCCTCCTCCCCATTCCTACAAAGGACCCTTCATTTTTCTCTTTTCCATATTGTTATTACCATTCAAAAAAATCTCTCCTGGGCACATATGTATCTGTTTTTCTTTCCTCTCCTCTCCCTTCTTTTTTTATTTCCATGGGAAAATAATTTTGTTCATTGGATCTATCATTCAGCAGTGGCTAGTTTTTTTGTGTGTGTGTGTGGTACGCGGGCCTCTCACTCTTGTGGCCTCTCCCGTTGCGGAGCACAGGCTCCGGACGCGCAGGCTCAGCGGCCATGGCTGACGGGCCCAGCCGCTCCGCAGCATGTGGAATCCTCCCGGACCGGGGCACGAACCCGTGTCCCCCCTGCATCGGCAGGCGGACTCTCAACCACTGCGCCACCAGGGAAGCCCCCTATCACATTTTGATACAGCAGTCACCACCAGCCTATAAATACATCTCCTGATAAAATCAGCTCGCCTTGCACCCATGACTGTCATCCACAAGGAGAAGTGGCGAGTAGCCTAGGAAACTATAGGCTGTCACGACTTTCCCCGGCAAGGGTTCATAGATAAAAATTGATTGCAGGAGCCGCGTCTGCCTAGAATGAAGGCCAGGCCTGGGTCCTTGAGGACTTACCCTGTAAATCAGAGCTGCTCCACCTGGGCAGGCCACCTTGGGGGAAGGTGAGGGGACAGAACCTTCCTCTTAGCCAGTGGGTTAGTGCCTGTGAAATCACTCTGCATAGCAGGAAAGACAAGAGCGAGCGCCGCTCTTTATTTCCTTTGGGTCCAAACCGGTTTTGCCTATGAGACTTTGGTCACGAAAAAGTTTTCTGCCAGGTGAAATGGGGTGTTTACAGGCATGGAAAAAAATGTAAAAATAAGACGAAATTTTCTATTTCCCCTCTTCACACTAAATGCATTTCATTACAGCAGACCTCTCAGGCTATATGCCAGAAATCTCACATATGAAGGAAAACTAGTTAAAACAAAACCAATCCCACTCATTTTGATTTCAATGTGGAAAATCCCTTTCCACGTGGGTCAGTTACAAAACAGAAGTTCAGAGCCACGCCAGCTGAACCTTCTGTGGACAGTGGACTTGGGGGATTCTCGCTCATTCCCTTCTTCCTGTGGAGAAGGTGGCATTCCACCCTGCCGCGTTGTCACCAGCCAGAGTGAGTTTGCCACCGCGGTGGTCTGTATGCAGTAACTGATCTATGGATGTGTGCTTACATCTGAAATAGGCCTGCACGAAATCACAAACCAGTCATGCAATAGAAGAGTGCAGGGAAACGTGTATCCTTTCATGAAGTGTGTAGTTCCGTCATAATTTTTGAATCCTTCCGGTGCCCAGTCTGGCCGGAGATGAGGGTTTGAAATGCAAATAAGTTGCAGGTAGCCTTTTTAAATGAAAATATTATCTGGAAGAAGTGAGAGGGTCTTAGAAGATGATTTCTGAGTAAGTCTGGGGACATGTGTTAAGCCAAGGGACATTTGGGGGGACAGAGGATTCAACGTGGGAGAAAAACAAATTAGTCTTTTAGTGAATGCATGATTTTCCCTTTCAGAGGTGAGTGTGTGAGTGATGTCATTTCTCCAGGTCACCTCCAGCAATTGGTATTTTCAGATCTTTGATTTATTTTTTGCCAATCTGATAAGTGTGAGATGGTATCCTGATGTTTTGCATTTTTCTAATTATCAGAGTGTGTGAGCATTTTCTCATATGCTAATCGGTCATTCAGATTTCCTCTTTTGTGAATTACTTATTACAGTATTTTGCCCATTTTTAATTGAGTTTTTGGACTTAATATTTAAAATATGTATATGTAAATTGTCCCGGTAACCTTCATTCAATGACTCATCCTCATTAATTTGTAAGGCTAATAAACTTCATTATATACATGAAAATATCCTGGGCTCCCACAACTGTTCCTTCGATAGGTTTGTTCATTTCTACATGAATTCTTTTACTTGCAAACTCTTCATATAGTATGCAGTTCTTGTTGTTGTGGTTGTTACAGCGTTATCTTAGGGGATGTGTGAGTGCCTAATGGTGAAAATGTCCCCCGGCATGATTTTGCATCTTTTTTTCTGCTGGAGCACGAGGGATTTCTCAAGTTCTGGATTTTGTTTGTTTACTTGTTTGTTTGTTTATAGTTGTTAATTTTATGGAGTGGTCTTCCTATGCAATTAAGCAGCGTACAATTGAATATCACATGCCTAAGATTTTAAGGGAGAGCATTTTTGATAACAGATTCAATTTTATTAATGCTTTTTTATATTTTCTTGTGTTCCATTTCCTCTTGAGTCAACTTTGGTAATTCGTATGTATTTTTAAAATATCCACTTAATCTAAGATGTCAAAATTCCCAGCAAATGCTATTGAAATACTTTCTAATGTTTTTGTCTTAATTCTCTATTTGTAGTTTTGTTCTTTTTATAGCTGATCTTGTGTATTTTTGCTTTTTGTCCATTTTTTCTAATCAACTTTTCTAATGGTTTGTCTATTCAAAAACAGTTTTAAATTTCTTGATCATTATTATTAAATAGGACTGTAGATTCAAACTGTAACAAAGTACCTTGCATAGATTAAGTATACAATAAATGCAAACTATTTTTATTGCTATAATCATTTCTACTTTATATTACTAAATTCATTGATGATTTTATTTTTGGAATTTCTCCTTTTTTATTTTATTTGTATTTCTTTTGTTATCCGTTTTCTTCTTGAGTTGTTATTTTTAGTCTTCATTATTTTATCAGTTTTAGTATTTATGCATGTGAATTTTTCTCTTAAATACCTTAATTGAATCTTGCAAAGTCTAATATCTATAGTTTTCATCTTATTAATATAAGTTTTATTTCATTGCTGTTTAGACTTTCTGAAATCTTGGGTTTTATTTTCACTTTTAGTCAACAAGTTTTTATAGTTTATTTTCAATTTCTCCACTTTTTTCTCTTAATTTTGTTATCACATATTCTTTTATTTTCATGAAAAAAAACATTTTCTATCCTACTGTCCTATTTTTACTTTATTGGAACTTATTAAAGTTACATTGTGGCTCTATAAGCTATCAGTTGTGAATGTCATATGGGCCCTTGTAAAGACTTACTTTTTCCTGAATCTGGAGTTAAATACACACACACACACACACACACACACACACACACATACACACATACACACGCACACACACACCACTTTTAGATCTCCCTTATTCATTTTTTCTTCAGTTTTTTATTTTCATACTTATTTTTTATCCACTGTATCTGTCATAAGTAGGAGAGGTGCATTGAAATCTACTACTATTGGTATTCTGTGTACTTTTTGTATTTCCTGTTGTTTTTTCCCTAAGAAATTTGTCTGTCTCTTTTTTGGTGCATAGTTATTCATTCCTATTAGATATTTATTGTGGATTGCAAATTTTCATGTTCCCTGTGTATCCTTTTGTAATTCTCTTCCTCTGAATTCAACCTTGTTTTTATTAAGATTAGAATCTCTGTTTCCTTTGATCACTCATTTGCTTATTATTCCTTGGTCCACATTTTTATTTTCAACCACCACCTGCCTGCCCTTCACCTCCCTCCTCTGTCAGGTCCCTTTGCTTTGGTGTCACTTTCACATGATATAGAGTTGCAGTCTGCATAGAGCTCTGCAGTATAGGCTTGTAATCTAGTCTGAGAGGAGGTGCTTTTTTATCTTCTTTTTGGTCTTTACATTTTTATACAATTTACATTTACTGATAAAAGTCTAAGCGCATATGCCATAATTCATGTTATACTTTTATTTATTGCCGTTGTTTCTTTTATTTTCCTTCTTTTATAATATGCTGTTTCCAAGCTCTACTGTTTGTTGTGTGTGCACCTTCTCTTAAAAGTTTCACTAGATATTTTTTATTCTTGTAGTTTCTTTGCAATCAGAACTTGCATATTCCTTTCAACTCCCTCTTCCAGAGAGCATCTGTTGACTAAGCAAATAAAATATTATGTTTGCTCCTTTGTCAGTTTATCTACTTTTCCATCCTTTGCATTATTAACAGAATTTAATTGATCATTTATATAATTTCTTTAGTGCTTGTATTTATATGTCTAAATATAACCTTGCATTATTATTTGTATTATATACTTTATTTTTTTTAATTTTTAAAAAATATTTGTTTATTTTTTTGGTTGCACTGGGTCTTAGTTGTGGCAGGTGGGCTCCTAAGTTGCGGCTCGTGGGCTCCTCAGTTGTGGCACGCTAACTCTTAGCTACGGCCTGCATGTGGGATCCAGTTCCCTGACCAGGGATCGAAGCCGGACCCCCTGCATTGGGAGCATGGTGTCTTAACCACTGCACCACCAGGGAAGTCCCCCGTGTTATATACTTTAAATGTATCTTTTAAACTCCAGGTATAAAAAGCTCAGCATATTACAGTATCTGGTAACTTCTATCCCTGCTCCTCTTCCAAATTTTGATTTTATTCAACATGTTATTTGCCTTGATCATATATGTAAATATGTATATGCATGCATATATATATATATATATATATATATATACACACTATGTTATTTTATCATGTTATACTATTATACATTCTATATACTATACACATCATAAAATATGCCATATAATACTGTATATATATCTATAGATTGATCAATTGATAGATATATACATGTAGCATTTATAGGATATAAGGAAATTGTTTTTTATCATTAATAATGGTCATAATAACTTTATCAAAAGGCTCTGATAATGGGAACTAGAATAAATCTTCCAGTAGGGCTGGTATGTTAGAGACTTCTGTTAATGGTACCAGAGTGAGTCAGCCTGAATTTAAGGTATAGGTTCAGGGCAAACTCATCATTTGAGGCACACATTTCTCCCTAACATCCAAATGGAATCAATCCCAACTCAGCTGTAACCTATTCTTTTTTTTTTTTTTTTTTTTTTTTTTTTGGGTACACGGGCCTCTCACTATTGTGGCCTCTCCCGTTGCGGACCACAGGCTCCGGACGCGCAGGCTCAGCGGCCATGGCTCACGGGCCCAGCCGCTCCGTGGCATGTGGGATCTTCCCAGACTGGGGCACGAACCCGTGTCCCCGGCATCGGCAGGTGGACTCTCAACCACTGCGCCACCAAGGAAGCCCTGTAACCTATTCTTGTTCATACCTCTATAGATGAAAAATTATAAATTTTAAACATTCTGCTCCTATGATGCTTGTATAATGTCATTTCTTAGCTTTTGCTTTTTTCAGTTTAAGTGAAGACAGTGGCTTTTATCTTGACAGGAAGAAGTCATACATTTAGACGGTCTAAGCTACTAGCTAGGAAACATGTTCTTCTGGTGTATTTATACATCTTTCAAGCTTGAAAATTTGATGATCATCATTCCCCAGCTCTTCATTTCTAATTTGTAATATACTTAATAATCTTCCAGCTTGTTCTTGAAAGAACTGAAAGCACTGTATTCTTTCTAAATTTTCTCTATTCTATGCCGCTTACCTAGATAGGGGGGAGAAAAAGACAAATACTGCAAGAAAATCTTACTTTTGATGAATCCAAGTCCAAAGGACATTGGAAGGACGAAAGTGCCAAATAAACTCTCCATCACTTCCCTCACTTCTGTAGACCTGTGACATAAGTATCCTTCTAGATTAAATTTGCTAACTGGACACCATAAGATAACCTGATCCATATACTTAAGACGTGCAGCCCACTTTTGTGAAACATTTGACATATTGACATATAAAGAAAAGTATATTAAACACATATGTACAGTTGAAAGATTAAAAAATTAGTAGCCATTAGCCATCATGCAGCTTAATAAGTAGAACATTACCAAAAGCCCCCCTAAGGCCCCCGATATGACCTTTCTAGGTTGCATTTCCTTCTGTGGCCCTAATCGCTGCAACCTGTGCATATGTTGCCTCACATGGCAAAACGGACTTTGCCCGTGTGATTAAGTTAAGGATCCTGACGTGGGGAGATTATTCTGGATTGTGCAGGTGGGCTCAGTGTAATCACAGGGATCCTTATAAGAGGAATGCATGAAGACTGGGAATCATAGTCAGAAAAAGATGTGATGATGGAACCAAAGTTTGGAATGATGCACCGCGAGCTAAGGCATGTAGGTAGCCTCAAGAAGCTAGATGAGGAACGGAAATGGATCCACCCCTGAGTTCCCCAGGATGAAAACAGCCCTGCCTCCATCTTCATTTTAGACTTCTGACTTCTGCAACTGTAAGAGAATAAAGCCGTCTTGTTTTAAGTCATTAGGTTTGTGGTAATTTGTTATAGCAGCCGTGGGAAACTAATACACCCGCCTGCCCTGGAAGTAACCACTAACCTGAGTTTTGTGATAGTCACTCACTCGCTTGCTTATTTGTTTGATTTTAAAGTTGTACCACCTATGAATTTATCCTTAAACGATATACTGTTAAGTTTGTAAACCTAAGTAGCAAGCACAATCCTAGCTGTGTAAGGACAGGATGATATTATTATAAGTTATATGAGAAGTCCACAGAGAAAATAAACTGAACGGTAGCTCTGGTTTCAGTTCCCTGAGAGTTTACAAAATCTCCTTCTGGGGAAATCAATGGCAAGTTTATGAGTAAGACTTGAGTAACCCAAGACTCACCAAGCTGGTGCACCTGGTGTGGCTATAGTATGAGCCTGGTACTAAATATCTGGCAGAAATATGTTCACTAGGTTAATATGTTCCAGAAACTAAATTCACAAAGTTGTAGGTCCAGCTCTCAGACCTAAGCAAAGCAGAATATGTATATAGGGTTGAATGAATAATCTCATTTGAATCAGATAGCAGGGGATGGTGGGGAGAGTGGGAATTACATCAGCACATGATGAAGATGAACCAATAACAATGTCTGTGCCAGGTATTCTGAGTATTCTGTCCTCAGGTTTAAAGAAGTTTCAAAGGCAGCAGTCACATGGGACTTGTGTCTTGGATCAGACTGCTTCTTCTGAAATGTATAGTGTGCCATCTTTTACTCTCATCTTGGAGGTTCATTTTTCTCCTCTGGTATTAGATGTACTATTTCCCATATCCTGTGTTTCTTTTGTTTGTTTGTTTGTTTGTTTGTTTATGGCCTCATTTTGGTGAAATGCATCCTTTTGTAGTTTCTTTGGGAAAGGATGAATGGCAAGTAACTTTTGGAAACTGTGCATGTCAGAAAACATATTTATTCTGCCTCAGGGTTGATTGATAACTTGGTTGAATATAGGATTCTTTGTGCTTTTTCACTTTCTGTGTGGAAGGCGCTGTCCTGCTGTCTTCTTTAGTCTAGTGTTAAGTGCGAGGTATTGCTGCCTGCTGATCCAGTGTACCTGGCTTGCCCTACCCCCAACCAGAACTTTGTTCTGAAATTGCAGCATTATGGTCCTTGGCACGATTCCATTTTCATCCACTGGGCTGGACAATTAAAAGGTAGATACATTTAATCTAGCAGTTTGTATTGGGGAAGATTTCTTGATTGATCTTTTGCCCCTGTGTTTTCTTTCTGAAATTCTTATTTTCTAGATTTTGGAACCCAGCACTGGTTTTCCTGTATTTTTAAAACTCTTTTATTTCCTGTATAATTGTAATCACTTCGACATTGTGTCTACCTTCTGAAGAATTCCCTCAGCTTATTTTTTACCTTCTCTATTGAGTTTTTCATTTATTTTCTAACATGATTTTAATGTACAAAACCTCTTTTGCGTTCCTTAAATGTTCTTTTTTATTGCGTATTGTTTTTATCTCATAGAGGCAATATCTTGTTTCTGAAAATATGAATACTTGGTTCCTCTTTGAAGGTTTTCTTGTTTTTTTGTTTTTTCCTGTGTAGGCTGTCTTCTGTCTTGCTTTGTTTGTTTGGTCCCTCTCTCTTATATTAGAGGCTGTTTTCAGATATCTGTTGATTCTTGGCCGTCTGCTCTATGAAAAGTAGTGGAGACTAAAACACTGATTAGAATAATGCTGATGGGACTACTGTCAGTGTTACTATAGAATGATCTAGGTGAGCCATTAGTTTGGGATCTCTTGATGTCCCCACCCCAGGAGAATACTGGTCAGCTCCCCAAGAGAACATTCTCCCAATTTCCTGTCTGCGGGTTAAAGGTCAGGCTGTCAGTATGTTTGGAGTTGAATGAGGAAGAAGCCTGGGGTGAAGGGTGCCTCATTTCAAGATTCAGAATGCGGGCTGCATAATTCCCATGTTTTCATTCATTATGGCATCCACGTTCTCATACTTGCCTACCATCCCCAATCCACAGACCCTCTGTTTCCTACTGGCCACAGGATAAATCTATAAATTATTGAGAGCGTGAGGAAGAGCAGTTGCTCAGAATGCGTTAGCGTGAGCATCTAGAGATCTAAAGGCTTCTTAGGTCAGCTTTTTAAACCTTCTGATGTTAGCCATCCTGCCTTCTTTCCCAGTCCCAGTCACATGTCATTACTGAAGTTTTTGAAAATTCTTAAAGAATGTACCTTTCTCATCCCAGGCTTGGGATTTAGCTTTCTTGGGTCAGTTTAGCCAGTTACCACTGGTCCATCCCATCACCGGCTTCCAAAATTTTGTCGCTCTTGTCCCTCTCCAGTTTCTCACTTCCTTGAGGTTTACATCCTTTTTTATTTATTTTTTAATTATTTTGCGGTACGCGGGCCTCTCACCGCTGCGGCCTCTCCCGTTGCGGACCACAGGCTCCGGACGCGCAGGCTCAGCGGCCATGGCTCACGGGCCCAGCCGCTCCGCGGCATGTGGGATCTTCCCGGACCGGGGCACGAACACGCGTCCCCTGCATCGGAGTGTCTATTCCACGTTATCCACAACTGGAAGTCTATGATCATTTTTCAACTTAGAAGCACTATTTGATTCATTTCACATTTTATGTTTGGGTTTTTTTTTTTTTTTTAAATCACTTTATTGTAATTTTTAGTGGGACTTTTGAAAGAAAGGAAAACTAATCTGTCTGTTTAATCTACTATATATATACATATATATATATATATATATATGTATATATATATATATATATATATATATATATATATGTAGGTGTTTGTGTGTAATGGAATTGGTTGTCAATATTTTAAAATAATGATATAATAAAAATTGTAGATCAAAATTCAGATTTATGCCTTCTCTTGACAAATCACAAGACTTCTGACACCAAGCCCCATGACAGTAGTTGTTTGTATCTGGTGGGAGTGTGTGCTTTTTAGTTAAACACTCTCCCCACTACTCCCTGTTGTTCTACACCCAGAGCATTTTGTTCATTCCTAATACAGTACTTTCTTAGCCTTTGCAGGATCTTTAAGTTTGTAACCCCTATAGTCAAAGAAAATAAATTGTAGCACCTGATGGCAGGGGCAATAACTGTGTGTGGGATGGTCTTGATGACTCTGAATAAAGCTAGTTGTTACATTTCTGGACGGAAAGTATTTGAGGGGGCCACTAGAGGCGGCTCACTGAAAACTGGTGAAATCACAACAGCCTTATTCTTCCTCTTTACTCTCTCCAGGAGTAACAGGCCTTCTTCTTCCTAAATTCTACAGATCAAAATCCCAGTGTGAGCAACAACCATACATGAATCACACAAGCAAGCAATATCCAAGTGTGATTTTTTTTCCATTTCTCACTTTGTGGTCCCCTAATTTGTACTTTTGTACATATGCTGCCTTCTATTAAAAATATGTATAAGTCATATTTCCCCTAGTAGCTTGTTTAGTTCAACAATGGAAGAGCTTCTGTTTTTGTTGGCTGATATATCCCCAGGACATAGAACATAGTAGGTACTAAAATGTTTGTTGAATGAATTATCGCGTATATAATTATGAATGTGTTTAATACTCTAAACCAGAATTTCCTAAAGTCTGTTCTTTGTAAGATTAGTTCTGTGTATGCTAATAGTTCTGTACAAAGAGAATGACTGTGTGATCATTACAAATTTGAAAAATGTTTAATTGAGCAAAGCTAAATGGATTTCTTCACTACAAGACTTTCCAAACCTTTATTAATTTCTTCATTTAATCAACAATATTTTCACGTCTCCCATTTTCTTTTCACTATGCCATGTGCTTTAATGATAACATCTACACTAATCCTGCTATTTTGGACTCTAAACTCAAGCAATATATAAATAAGAGGGAGAATCAATGGACTGTTACCCCTCTAATGTATTTGAACAATAGATCCCTTTCCAAGGAGCATCTCATAGTACTTGTATTCCTTTGGGAAGCCTGGCTCTTGCCATAAAAATAACTATTTTAATTCAGAAACTAGTTGGGAATTTTTATGTGCAATTAGTTCCAGGCCCTGTAATAAATGGGGACTAATAGATTATAAATAGTACCAGAGAGGGTACTCCAAACCCAATCAAATTTTCCCAACTCCATTTAAGAAAAAGCAGTGAAAAAACTAGCTCCCACTGGAGATATAAATGAACTCCCAGGGGAACCAATGACTTCACTCACCATTCAACTTTCCAAGCCCACCTCAGAAGGTGAAACGCATTATTATCAATGCAAACTGTTGGCCAGTCAGGACCCAGACACTTAATAGTGTCATGCAGGGAGTGGCATATTTTTGAAAGTCATAATGAGGCAGTCGAATATGCTGTTGTACCTTCTCAGTGAGTGGTGTTTTATGTCAAGACCATCATGACAGATGTTTTGCACATACCCACCAACCTGATTTACCCAATCTCAAATACCTCAAACTCAGAGTATATTTTGGAGGGAGGCCAAATTCTATTAATTAACTTTTATCTCTCTCTTGCTCATTTTCTCTCTCACACACATGCTTGCCTTTTAAAAGAAAAAAAATGCAATAAAGTTTCAGTAAACCTCAAGAATCTAATGTTTATTTTAATTAACAATAAGCTTTTGAACAGAAAAACACACCGAGGTATATATTGTGTTCTATACTGAACTCCATTCTTACAAAATACATGCTAAAATTGTCATCCATGACTTTCATTATTTTTAGAATTTATTTTTATTTTTATTTTTTGCAAATAATAGTTTCCATTTGAGCTTAAACTATAGATACAGGACACTTACAGGGCTATGGTCCCTATTTGTAATGTGACTTAAAGATTCTTAGTTAAACTGAGTGATACCACTCTGTAGGCTTTTGATTATGACTCCAAAATTTATCGGTAAACCTTATGAGAGCTCGACTAAGACTTCAGTAATTCCTAATGCAGTGAAGGAGTGAGGAAGTACACAGAGTGGAAAATATCTAGCTCTTGCCCTAGAGGGATTTACGTTTTAATTTAAACAAGGCACAGCAAACAGATAATTAACCACAGTTAAGTCATATCCCTAAGTTAGCAAGGGAGGGGAAAGGGAAATATAGGTTGCCTTGCTTTAATTATTTATTTTTCTATTTCAATTTTACATCGAATCATTTTTTAAATGGAAACCGAAGAGTTGAGAGTGAAAACAGCCCAACTGTTACTGTAGGGCTGATGGAAGAATAATAGTGATAACATAAGGAAATAAGAGACATTTCCTCTGTGCCTAGTCTGTGTCAAACAGTTCATATTCAGCTTCTGTTAATCTTGACAGTGGTCTGACGGGTAGCTGTGTTTGTTGCTATTTTATTAATGGGAAAAGTGAGACTCCATGGTATTTTTTTTTTTTTTTTTTATTGAATGCATGGTATTTAGGTAAGTTGCTCAATATCTAGTTGAGTGCAGAACTTGAATTGAAGAGCAGATCAATCTAACTCTTCCAGTCCCCTCCTACGAAGTGGCCATGTTCAAATCTTTGCCTGTCCAGTGTCATGACACTCTGTTAAAACCCCAGAACTCGCAAGGGTTTGGGGCTGAGAGAGCAAAGACCACCATTCACTTGCTACCAGTAGGTTAGGAACGGTACCTTAAGATCACCAGCCAGGTGCTAATCCTGACACAGGGGGCCAAGCCTTCTATGGCATGAAGAGGAGGCTTTAAAAAAGTATTTGATCCTAGTTAGAAATAACACCCCAGTCTCTAAGGAGACTGCTGCCAATCTCTTCCCCAGAGCCAGGTTCCGGGTGCCAAGAAGGCAGCACGTGATTATCACAATGTTATTTTCCCCGCATAGCTGTGCCGACCTGACAGGATCCTGCCATCACGTGACAAGTCGCCTGCGCAGACTTGTGTGGGGATCAGTGACTGGAGCTGCTAACCAGCCTGGACTGGTTGAGGCAGGGAGGTGAATACAGAAGCAGTGAAAACACACACAGACATAGGCGCATGCGCTCCAGTGCACACACGCACACCCCGTTACCGCCAACCCAGTCAAACGTCTGTAGTTTCATTTGCAATTAATAAATTAATTAAAATGTTCTCACGGGAAAATACCTTAGTGAAACCATGGGTTTTATTATAGTGAAACCCAACATCAAGAGCTCCACTGTAATAATACTGATCATACCAGGAAGTGAGGTTAGTGGTTGGTCTTTTTACATATGAAGAGTGCAGTGATAGGTTTAACTACTCTGTTTTTCCCCTCCCTCTGCGTGTTTTGGCTGACTAACGTCTGCTGAGGATGTGGCCTAAACTTAATTAAAAGAGAGGGGAAGAGAGAGTGCAGTAGCAAAAGCTGTATTAATTACAGCAGACCCTGTGTTATAGCTGTTTTCCCCTTGGAATCAAAGCTGCAGCCAAAGTGCACACGAAAAGGCACAGGTTTCAAGGAATTTTAAAAAGAAGAAAAAGAGGAGGAGGAGGAAATAAGTCTTGGAAATTTAAAGTGATGTGCATGGTTATATATTTTTTAACTTAAAAATGTGCTGTCTGCACAGGCTACCGTGATGGGGTCAGAGAGTGGAAGGTGGGTCTATATTTCTCTTCAACGTTGGGTTAACTGATACGTTATTACATGCATATACCTGTGCATGTCAATTAAGAGGTAATGCAATTACCAATCAAAATTCAACCTAAAACCACTTTCTGCGTCTCGTTGGTGCTTCCAGATGTAGTTAGTTGTTTCATAACCTGATCATTAGTTCGTGTCTCACTGTTTCATCCATTAACTCACAGATACTCAAGTTCCTTTCATTTGCCCCTAGTCCTTCTCAAAGAGTTACAACTTCAGGCCAGGTTTCTCCACACTATTGACATTTTAAGCTGGACCCATTCTTTTTTTGGGGGGGGTGTCTAGGGTGCTCTCATGTGCATGGCAAAATGTGTAGCAGCGTCCCTGGCTACTACCCACTAGCTGTCAGCAGCACATCCCCCTCCATTATGACATCTGATAATATGTCTCTGGAAGTCAAATGTCCCTTGAGGGGGGCAGAATCAGCCCTGGGTGAGCACTGCTGGACCTACGGGCCTCGGTTCCTCTTTGCAGATGCTGAAGGTTCACGTCTGTCTTCCTTCTCCCCTCTTCTCTGAGCACAAAACCCTGCCTCTGTCCTGTAGCCTGTGCTCCTCTCCTTTCAGGTATGATTGGTCTTTTCCTGAGATGAGCCCACTGCTCCTTTCGGTGGCAGGGGCACATTTCACTCCCATATACACCACCACCAGCCACGGATTTAGGAAATCTTAATTCTCACGTGTCAAGAAGACAATTTGAAGAAGGAAGATGAAAGAAGTGAGCGTTTAAAGGCAGGAGGGGAGAGTAGAGAGACTGCTGAGACTTAAGCTCAAATTGTAACCTGTCCACTTAGCTAGTGGTAGGTTAGGTAAAAGCTCTCTACGTTTGTTTCCTGTTGTACAAGATGACTAAGTATTGCCGGCAACGCAGGACCGTTAACGCCGATTATATGGTGCAATGATGTGACGGAAAAGGACCACTCAGCTAAAGCTCTGACCCCTTCACATCAATTTCCACGAGACATCCTAAGGCCCCGAATTGTGGCTTTGGAAAATTACGTGGATGTTTTTTCATTTTCTTACCCATTTTTACCATTTGTAAACTGTGGGATGCACTTCCTCGTGTAGGTTTTCACTGGAGGCGCAGGTTCTGTTTGGCGAAGGTGAGCGACGGTATCTTGACCGTCAGGAGCAGTGAATCCGAGCTCTCGGGGCAGCATTTCCCAGCTGAGCAGGTGCCTGGCGGAGCCTCGGCGTCAGGGAGCCGTTCAGCCTCTGGTCGGCGGGGTCAGCTCTCCCGACTGTCTCGTTTAACTAGAATGGGGCCCTGTTGGGACTCAGGGTCTGAGTACTTGGTGCTTTTACTATTTTGGAAAATAAATTCAGCCTCATACTCTT
>NW_006780945.1:4491010-4505662 GCF_000442215.2 Lipotes vexillifer
TAACCCTTTTCTTCCTTTTAAGAAATCCAACATGCCTCAAATCAGAGTTGAGAGGTTATCAACCAGAGAGATCCTCAATGTGCCTCTGAAATATCCTTTTGAAGTCACAGAGGATTCCTGTGGAAGTGCAAAATTATCTGAGCAAATGACTGAAAAGTTGGAACTCACAGCCTGAAAAGATGCTTATACTGAAGAACAAAAGAACTGTCATCTGCTCTCATAGTAGCATTCTGCCCCTTACAGTAGCAACAGTGAATGCTTTGTTGGAAAATACGGTGTTTGCGCCCTATGATAAAAAGCTCAAAATTTAATAGCTGCCCTCTGAACATAGTTAGCATTTTGTGTTGTACTATTTTTTGGATTAGAAATCGTTTGACTCCGTGCTCTTTATTTCTTCTACATTTTTTCCATTGGTTCTGTTCACAACTTTTACCCTTTCTTCCTGAAATGAAGACAAGAGTATAGTAAGGGGGAAGTGTAAGAGTAAAAAAAAAAAATAAGAGTATTGCTCCCCCGGTCCTGGGAAGAAGGATTTAAATGTTTAGAGACATATTATCTCATTTAATTTCAATAATAAAATTTCCCTGGCAAGGGAAATATGGTTATCCCTATATTTTTTTAAAGAGGAAACTGAGGTCTGAAAAAATTAAGTAACTCATCGAAAGAAACAGAGGTGTCAAATGGTAGAACCATTCAAGGTTAGATGATAAAACCCACACACTTTGTATTCTACCACATTAGGCACTAGCTGTGTCTTCAACACGTCCTGTCCAGTCTCCCCATCAAACTAGAGATTGAGGGATCCATGTGAGATTTCCAGCTCACCTCCTGGGCTCAGTGAACCCTCTCAGATTTCTGAGACAAGGCATTCAGAATCAGGGCTGATTTCCATGCTCACTTCACGTCTTATTCTTGATATAGGCAGGACTTGGGAATGCTTTGACAACATTTTCCTTTATTCCCCCAGCAGGCTGGGCAACATCTATACCAGAAGCAGCAGCAAATGAGAGTTTAAGTTGTTCAGGGCTTTCTGAAGAGCAGGCCTGTGTTGAGTGCTTTGCTTGCATTTTCCAAATTCACAGGAACCCTGTGAGATCAGGTATCCTTAGTATGCAAATGCGGAAGCTGAGGACTAGACAGGAGACTGGAAGATTTTAGTGATTTGCCCAAAAGGTCACAGAGCAGAGCTGGGAGTCAAATCTAGGCTGACCCCTGACAGCTTGTAAGCACCCAGAGATGCTGACTGGGTTGGGCTGCAGATGTATTATTTCCTTCCATCTGCTCACCACTGGACTTAATTTGAAGAAAGATGGAGCACCCAGCTGAGCTCAGGGTGTCTCCTTAGACACCCTGAGCTCAGCACCACTGTTGTTGACTCAAGTATGTAAGTGCTCAGGGCAATCGCTCCCTGGGGGCAGGTCTCTTCAGCTAAGAGAATGCTTAGAGGAAAAAAGAGCTGCCACTTCTCAAGGAGAGCTCAGACTTTGGCTTTTGCATCCCTTGATGTTTATGTGAACTTAGAGGGCAAGGTTTTAATCTGACACTATCTTTGGGAAATCTCATTAGCAAGTCACAGGGTTTCCGTCTGCAGATCCTCCCAGATAGCAGTTGCATATACGGTAAACACAGGCAAGAAGACAGAGGCAGAGCAGCCCAGGGAGGGTACAGGCGGGTCCTGGGGCAAGAGTACTGACTCAGTCCAGACAAGCCAGGTGTGCAGGGAGAGGACTCACAGGCCTGAGCTTTCTTATGCTCACAGCCTGGAGACCCAAGGTGCAAGAGAACCCATCCAGGAAAGAAAACAAATGACCTTTGAATATAATTGGTATAAATGAGCCCTATTGTCATTTTTACTAAAGCTCTTGAGGGGCTGAGATAGAAATAGGGAATTTCCCTTCCGTAAGGACTATTGATTCAAATTTTTCATATTCAGCAGTTATCCCATGTCTCTTCCCAGTATGGCATCAATATAAAATACTTTTAAAATGCATCAGTTTAGAACAATACAGCAGGCTTTGAGCCAGGTAAGCCTTGGAATGAAACTTAGCTGCACCACCTTTGAGATACATAAATGACTTAACATCCATGAATCTCAGTTTCCTCACCTGAAAATGTGGGATTAAAAAGTATCTTCCTTACCGAAGGATTCTAACTGTTCAGTGGCTCTCTGGAAGCAAGCATTCAGCACATAGTACATATCCACTGACTGCTGTTAGTTTCATTTATTAAATGGGCATTGAGCAACTGCTAGGTATAAAATTGGCACCTATTGTTTATTCCATGTCTGTTCTATATCAGACACCTCTTACACATTATTTTTATTCTTCACAGAAGTCCTGTTAGATATGGAGATATGGTTGAAGAAATTGTCAAACTTGAGTTCTTTTATATATATGTATATATAATTCTGACGTTCTAGGGGGAATCTAGAATCTAAGAGGGAATCACATAAATGTGCCTGAATGTAGTATTGTTTTATTGACAAAACCATTAGTCAAACAAACAGACAAACAAAAACTCACCTTAAATTTCAATCTTTACAAAGCCTCTCTATTAGTAAGATAGTAAAGTAAAATACTGTTATTTATTTTGAAATGCAGTTAGTAGTTTGGAAAGGCATATTAATTTGTAAGTAAATCAGTCAATATTAGTCTTAGATGCACATAGGATTACTTGAGACAGTAAAAATGATGTCCTTGTTTTCGTAAATTAGGACTTTATAGACCACTTTAAAAAACAGATTATCATACTAAGTGAAGTAAGTCAGAGAGAGAAAGGTAAATATATGATATCACTTATATGTGGAATCTAAAAAGTGATACAAATGAACTTATTTACAAAACAGAAATAGAGTCACAAACATTGAAACCAAATTTATAGTTACCAAAGGGGAGGAGGGGAGGGATAAATTAGGAGTTTCGGATTAACAGATACACGCTACTGTATTTAGAATAGATGAACAACAAGGACCTACTGTATAGCACAGGGAACTGTATTCAATATCTTATAATAAGCTATAATGGAAAAGAATCTAAAGATCTAAAGATTCTTTTCCATTATAGTTTATTACAAGATATTGATTCAGATGTAAAACTGAATCACTTTGTTATACAACTGAAACATTGTAAATCAACTATACTGCAGTTAAAAAACAATAAATTTAAAAAAATAGAACCTAAAAGATATAAGTTTGGTATGGTGATCACAGACATATTCCTACGGTTCAAACTACACCAAAGCAATTATCTTTATATCATACAAAAGGGGATTTACGGCTTTTGATGTAACTTCCAGTGAAAACATTATTCATGAATGCATAAAGGACAGAGTTACAAATACTTAAAAAGAGATAAAAATCAGATGCTTTGAAAAAAATGTAATGTTTGGCTGAAAAAGTATTTTTTCTTAAAAAAATCCTGTTGTCAAAGGGTTTGAAAAGAAATGCTTTATATAATACAAGTGGAAAATGAATTATTTGTAAGTTAATCTCATTTAATATAATATGGGGTTATAAATACGTTACTAAATTAACACTTTAAAAGAAGTTATCTGTCTCCTTAAAATTTATTTTTTCATATAGACAAAAAAAAAACCTCTTCTGAAGATCATTTACTAACACATTTTAGGAGACAGATGCACAATATTGAATATTGCTGAAAGCTAGCTACTGTACTGGTTGTACTTAGGGATACAAACATTAATCAGCTACCCTTGCTAACTTCAAGGAACTTACAGAATAGTAGGGAAGATAAGGCATATTTTAAAAATAGCTCTTGTATGTGATAGGAAGTGACAAAGCCATAAGAGAAGTTATAAGGAAACTATTTTAGGAATTCACTAAGATTTCAAAATAAACCACAAGTATGAGGTCTAATAGGTTTCTTTCTGTGTGTTTTATTTTTTGTTTTGCTTTTGTCTGTTTCTCTGGTTGTTTGAGGTTTAGTGAAGAGAGTAAATAGGAGTGACTTAAAAGCTATCCATGTCATCCTGACTCTGTCAGCGCTGTGTCCGTTTGAACTAGATTCAAGTTTAAAAGCATAACAATATCCATCCCAGATCCTCAAAATCAAGTTATGATGGCCAGCTTTATATCATTCCAAAGGTGTCAAATTCTCCTGATCTGCCTTAATTATTTTTGAATAATGTAAAAAATATATAACATATAAAAGAAACATGGGTATCAATCCTCAAGCAAAGGAATAAAGGTGATTTTAAAAGAAAATCATTCTATATCTTTGTGTGTTCAAAAACTTAATCATGTCATCTCCATACATCTAGTTAGGGTTTTTTTGGCCATGTTGCACAGCATATGGGATCTTAGTTCCCCAGCCAGTGATTAAACCCACGTCCCCTGCAGTGGAAGCTCAGAGTCTTAATCACTGGCACGTCAGGGAATTCCCTCTATTTAGTATTGTAGCCTCCTGAGGAGAGTAATTGTTTATAGCCTGTACCTCAGAAAAAACATCTTGTCCTCTGTCGCTTTGGAGAGGCCACTGGGCCATCTGAGCATCCTCAGTGACTCAGAAATTTCCATTTAAGAATGTGTCTACTTCCTAACTGGGTGAATTACGTTGATAAACTTTTGCTTCCCTTAAACTGAATTAAGTTTTATTTTATTTTTTTATAAATGCTGCTTGTTTATTCAAATACTTCCTTCTGAAGCATTAAAGACTATGCATATCCATAATCATACTTTAAGCATATTCTCTAAGAAACCACCAAAAAAGTGAGGAAATTGAGTTAGAGTTAAGCACATTTTAATGTTATCTAGCCTCTAAAGCTTCATAAAAGATCATAAAAACTATCGCCCGTGGCTCTAGGTAAGAGAATTGGCACTAAAATAATGAAATCTTACTTGGAAAACAGCAAAGAGGCAAATAACACCATTAGGTAAGTCCTTTATACTTCTTATTGTAGTAATGATGATTTGCACAAAGAAAAAACAACAACAACAAATACATGAACTGGTACACAATTCTAAGTCCAAGTCTACACAGTGCATGGAAAAATGGGTTTAATACTTAATGCCCAGGTCCAATTAACTAGTTTGAATATTTTCACTACAAGCCAACTCTTTGGAGTGACAGAGGCACTGTCCCGAGTTCTGATGGCTCTATCTAGCTTCTTTGCTCTTCACCTATAGCTAACCTCAGATAGAATTTCACTCCTCTCTTGGCTGGGAACTCTCATGATGAATCAAGGCTATAACAGATTTGCAACTGTCTTTCTTTTTGTAAGCATTATTATTTTCACTGGATGCAAAGAGATGTGTTTTCTTTTCTCCCAAGCAAATGTATGACATCTGGCCATTCTTCCCCTGTCAAAAATGCATTCTGCCATGGCTAAGCCGGGATCGCACAGTTGTTAAACAGCAGGGATTATCAGGCAGGACAGTATTAAGTGGTATTTAACAGCAAGACTAAAGTTCTCTGTCAAATGCCTGACTTAGGGCTTCTTGACTGTTAGCATCGCAGCCCCAAGACCTTTTGCGCGGAACCATTTTTCATTCTGACAACAAACTACTGCGGCTTTCCAGGGTTGCTTTGCTGGAGCTGACAGCCAAGTATTTCTGTGGCAGAAATACTGCCATGGAGAAGGGGATTGGGGGTGGAGGGGAGACGTTTTCATCCCCTTTCACTCTAAGTGCAATGGCATTCCAAGCAGTAGGTGTCCCAAGTCAATGACTGGTTAATCTATTCAGTATGATCCCTTGTCTAGTCATAACAATAGGGGGGTCGGGGGCAGCGGGGTGTGGAATATTGGCCTCACAATGGGATTGTCTGAAGTGCACATTACTTTCCCCATCTCTTCCAGGCACATTCTCATTGACATAGGCTGGGGAGGGTGACCACTGAGACTATCAACTTAAGTACCATATTCTCTAAAAGGTTTTTTATTGGGGGAGAAGGGGGAGAGCGAGAGGTGTTTGACAGGGTCCCTAAAGTTCAAGCTCAGCCATTTTATGACCGCAGTAAGACATCAGTTATGGAACTTATGATATGATGGGTGCAAAGGCAGGAAATAAAAGAAAGAACTTAATGAAAGTTTAATCTTCTGGGGAATTGGTGCCCCTCGGAGGCATAAATTGAGAGACCTGAAACTAAATTTCCCTGTCAAAGGCTGGCATCGAGTTCATGCAGGTTTTACACAAGAAAACCATAAGAAAATAATGTTGTTTTGTAACATTTTCTAGTTAATGCTCCTTCTTAATATTTGTATTAAATAACAATTTATTATTTGTATATTTATATATATTTTTAACTAGTTGAAAGTCTTGCTTTTGGACATTATATATTAATAACTATCACAATCATTAATCAATACACTGCTTTATCACAACAAGGACCTACTGTATAGCACAGGGAACTATATTCAATATTTTGTAATAAGCTGTAATGGAAAAAGAATGTGAAAAAGAATATATATACACACTATATATACACAAACACACAACTGAAACACTTTGCTGTACATCTGAAACTAACACAACATTGTAAATTTAAAAAATAGGGGAAAAAGAAAAAAATACAGTACTTTATCATAATAATAAATATACATTATACTTGAGTTAGCTAATTGAGTTTACACATATGAAATACTTAAGGAGATTTTCACTTGAATTTACACCTAGAATGATTTCGCTAGTTCAGTAGTATTTGCCCCACAGAGGATATTGGTAATGCTTGGAGACATTTTGGGGTGTTAGACCCTGGGGGGACAGGTGTGATGCTCTTGGCATCTAAGGGCACAAGGAGGCTGATAAACATCTTACAAGGCGCAGGTCAGTCGCAATCACAAAGAATTGTCTCACCCCAAATGTGAAATCCTTAGTATGGAATGGAATGTCTCCACAGTAAGATCCCAACCTACCTTACTGTGACAGAGGCTGCTGGAACATTCCTGATGTGTTCTCATTCGTTTCTATAGCAATAAAGCCCTTGGTTTTAGGTGGGCACACATGGCCATCAAAAATCAAGACTACAGGGCTTCCCTGGTGGCGCAGTGGTTGGGTGTCCGCCTGCCGATGCAGGGGACGCGGGTTCGTGCCCTGGTCCGAGAGGATCCCACATGCCGCGGAGCGGCTGGGCCCCTGAGTCATGGCCGCTGAGCCTGCGCGTCCGGAGCCTGTGCTCCGCAGCGGGAGAGGCCGCAACAGTGAGAGGCCCGCGTACCGCAAAAAATAAATAAATAAAAATAAAAAAATAAAGACTACATTCCCAGCCTCCCTTATATTAACAGTGGCCATAGAACCAAGTTCCAGCCTAAGGATTATTGAAGGAAAGAACACATGTCCCTCTCCTTCCCTTTTCTCTTCAGGCCAGAGTGCATGTAAGGGGGCTGGAGCTGGAGGTGAAACCGCAAGGGCCCCGGCTCCTAATAATCATATAGCTGTGAGAGAGAGGCGTAACATTGATGCAGTTCTATTTTGTGTAAACAAATGTCATTTGCAATGAAAACATCCTAAATCGCCATCATCACCATCATCATCATCATCATCATCATCATCATCATCATCATCATCATCATCATCCTACCTGCAGCACATCCATCATACAGTAGTCATTCCAGTCCCCTGGGGAACTCAAGAAGGTCCTCTTTTTACTCCTAAAGTTCCCCAGGCAGGACCGCCTACCTCAGACAGACCCATCTCAAATGGGATTTCCTCCCAGAGTAATCAGTCTTCTAAGTGCTCCTGATTGAATTAGGCTATTTTTATTTGTAACAACAGACTCGTTCAATTAATCTCCAGTAACGGAGATTTACTAGAAGTGTACATAGGTATGAGGACACAGGAAAACACAGAAAGCAAATGGTCTACGAATGGCCCCCGGAAGACAGGAATGGGAGGCCCATGTGGGATCCTAGGGAGCTCTAGAGAGTTTAGCAACTGGAGTTTGTGAGCTTCATGATTGATTTCTACCATTACTGTGATTCTGCTGCTCTGTGTGTATTTTCACTCTTACATTCCTCTCTTCACACTCAGTCAACTTACTCTTCCTTTTGGTGCATAGATCTTTTCTCCACCTCATAGTTTCTGTGTACTCATAGTTTATGCACAACAGCTTAGAATCAGTTCTGTGCCTAGAACTAGAAAGAGAGGACCCTTCCCAGTACCACACATTTTAGAGGGTCTCCTCTGGCCTTTTTCTGGCCACAGTACTCTCCATGAGGCAAGAATCTCCAAGGCAAAGCAAACATGTTCACCCAGAGCCTACACCCTGCCCCTCCTAGAGCACACTGAGTAACAAGGGTCCCTGAAAGTCCCCCTTCTAATGACCTAGAACCATCTTCCAGGGCTTCCAGAGAGGTGACCAAGAGACAGCTATTTGCGAAAATATAGTTAGAATTTGCACGTGTGAGCTGAGATTTCCATGTGCCTGAGTGCAAGGTCTCCTGTGATAAGGAAGGAGATGGGATAAAAAGAGAAGAGACAGCAGATCTTAAGCTGGGAGCAGCCCCTGCCTTTCCCCGTGCATCAGTCTTCTGACATAAGAGGACAAGGCGTCTGAGAAGCCAAAATTTGAATCTGGCATTTTAGAACTTTACAAAGATTCATTTGTCAAATTGTTTCTTTGGAGTTAGGAAGGAAGATAGACCATGTTTTTTTTTTTTTTTTTTTTTTTTCCTCCTGCGTTATGCGGGCCTCTCACTGTTGTGGCCTCTCCCATTTGCGGAGCACAGGCTCCGGACGCGCAGGCCCAGCGGCCATGGCCCACGGGCCCAGCCGCTCCGCGGCATGTGGGATCCTCCCGAAACGGGGCACGAACCCGTGTCTCCTGCATCGGCAGGCGGACTCTCAAGCACTGCGCCACCAGGGAAGCCCGACCATGTTTTATCACACAGCCTATTGACTTGATTTATAACTTTAAAATATTTAGGTTGGGACTTCCCTGGTGGCGCAGTGGTTGAGAGTCCGCCTGCCGATGCAGGGGACGGGGGTTCGTGCCCCTGTCCGGGAGGATCCCACATGCCATGGAGCGGCTGGGCCCGTGAGCCATGGCCGCTGAGCCTGCGTGTCCGGAGCCTGTGCTCCACCACAGGAGGGGTCACAACAGTGAGAGGCCCGCATACGGAAAAAAAAAAAAAAAAAAAAAAAAATTTAGGTTATATGATATTTTAACCTCTGTTTGTATTCTTGTCCCTGGTCCCACATAAATTGGAGGGGTATGTGTGTGTAGGGCGGTGGGCTTGCTTGTAATTTCCCTAAGTCCTAGAAACCGAATTCTCCAGTTAATCCTACTCTAACAGGGCACTTTATCCCCTAGCCCAGTGGTTCTCAACTGGTGGTGGCACTTCCTCACACCTCCAACACAAAAATGTTTCAAAATATGTGAGTGGCTTTAATTGTTGAGATGACTAGAGAATGAGAACAGGGCCTACAGGGGACGGGGGGCAGGAATATCATGTCCTGTAATGTATGAGATAGTCGCACCTATTGAAGTGTTGTCCTGCCCAGAATGTCAATAATACGTTAATTGAGAACCAATGCAGCCACCAGTTATGCACCCCTGGTCCAATCGGCTGTGGATCTGCACAGGTTGATGTCAGGGTCTGTGTTTACACTCCTGCTTAGGGCTCCCTTTCCCTTAGGGACAGTGCTTAGAGCAGTTCTCCATGGAAGGGTCTATGGATATGTGAGATGTCTTAGCATAACATGGCATAGTAACAGAGGCAGAATTTAAGTCCAGGTTTCATGCATGAAGCTTTCATAAAATTTTAAAGCTTTCACAAAATTTTAAGCACCTGCCTTATTAGGCATATCAGAATTTTTATATGCATGTTTTATTGTTTTAGTCTACAATACTGTTGTTTCAACAACACATTATTTTAACCAATACCTTCAGGATGCCTAGCTAGCAAATGAAGCACCTTAACTTGCAATGCAGACCCTCAGAGCTGTTAGTATGTGAAAGGCACTAATTATGAGGGCTGTTCCCCAAGAGAGCTTTTCAAAGGCTTCAACTGTTTAACCTACATCAACATTAGAGGGTTCACTAGGTAGCTTATATTACAAATAACTTTTCACGGGTGAAATGAATCCTAATATCTGAGAGTGTGGATTATTTGCTGCCTTTGCTTGAAGAGGGAATAAGAATCTGGTGTGTCTAGTGGATCTGGTGTCCATCACTTAATTGAGAATCGTCGCATTAGACAAGAAGGCTAGATGAATCCTGCTGCTAAAATATTGTCTCATGTCCCTCAAGAGAACCTTCATGCAAAATATTGCACACCTTAGAGTGTAGTGTGCAAAGGAAAGACAGCTGGGACACAACAGAGCTTACAGGGACAGACTGGGTGGCAGCATATGAGTCTGCTTGCGGATATTCAAAGGTTTGGATTCTGGAGGAACTTAGTCCTTTAAGCCCCCACCAACTCTCATGATAGGAATCCACTGATTCCTGCCACAAAGACCTTGACTTAAATTGGTTTACATTGGTATGAGTTTCTGTTACTCAGTGGATAGTAAATTTGTGGAGCGCCATGATAGCTATTTATATATTTCATTCGCCGAGTTAACATTCTTTAAGTGTTGACAATGTGCCAGGCATTGTGCTGGCTCTTTTCCATCCGCTAATTCAACCCTACAGATAACAGAGAAGTGGAGAGCATTTACACCTTTTACAGATGAGGAAAACAGCATTGAAAACCTGTTAGTAGTTTGCCCAGAGTCACACAGAGACAAAGGTAGAACTTAAGTCAAGATTTCAGGAATTTAAAAATCTCATTAATTTCTTAAAAAAAGAAAAACCTTCAAAAACTATATTTGTAGGACTCAAAGTTCAACACAGTGCCTTGTACATAATTTGCATGTGATAGGCGCTTAATATAAGCTTTAATAAAACTTATCTTCTAAATATTGGTTTCATCTCTGAGGATACAGAAAGGCTTAACATACATAGTTATCTATCATAGATCAAGCAATTTTGCTGTCCAGGTACTTTTTTGGTTGGGGATTTGCATCACACGGATAAACCTCCAGAGCAGTAGTTTATAAGCTGAAATCTGAGGCCGCAGTGGCCTGGAAGCACGTGGAGGAGGGCAAAGAGAACTCATTTGGGCAAAATTCTGGGATCACTGACCACCTCCCTGCAGTTTCAACTTGAGTATCTTTCTGGATTCTGAAAACTACCAAATATATTAAAAATACTCCATTTTGGAAAATAAATTCCCAGCTTTAAAACAAATCAGAAAGCATTTAATTAGATGATTGATAATTTTACCTTTGATCTAAACACTTTGGTGCTGAGTAAAAATTAACTGTCACAGAAGAATTCATCTATTTTGACCAAGTTTAGGACAGAATTATCATAGAAAGATAACATTAATTTATTCCACAGATAAAATTCATTTATTACATATACACTTACACACATTTCACACCTTCACTCAAAATGTCTTTAAAACACCTGTTGGAATAAAAATTTATACAGCAAGCTGGCATGCCTGTGAAGGAGAGATAAAAGATGCAAGTTCATGAAGTAATTTTGGGTCTCAGGAGCCAAAAGAGAGACTTTGAAGTTGTGCTAGAGGTTGGCCAGAAAGTCAACTTATTCAGGAAGTGATTAACGCAGATATTATCATTTTCTTGGGGAAAGCTATGCATCTAGCCAGCCAAAGCTCTATAAATCAACAATGTAACCAGAGTTGGGAATTCCATTAACAGTTGATTTCCAGGAAGTTAGCAAATTAAAAAACATAGCTCAAATGCGTATGAAAACAATCCTCTCTGAAGTGTGTGTGTTGTGTGTGTGTGTGTGTGTGTGTGTGTGTGTGTGTGTGTGTGTGTGTGTGTGAGAGAGAGAGAGAGAGAGAGAGAGAGCACAAGGAATCATGCATTAGGAAAATGAGCAGGGCTGCCATCCCTTGACAGCACAGGTGGCAGAGAAATCACTAAAGTTGGCTGCTTTTGTTGCTAATAGCAGAGCACTTGGGTTTACCTGAGACAAGACCCTTTGACAGTTCTTTTGAACTAACTTCAACTGTTCCTCCCTCTGCCTGTCCGAGAAAGTCAGACTTGAAACCTTGCATACCCTGTTGGGTGGAGGGAATCCCTAAATTAGAGAAATATGGGTGGTTTTTCCACCTCCCTTCCCCCAGGCAAGGTGCTTTATCCAGGACACAAAAAGACTGAAGTTTCCTGTCTGCTCTACCCCTGTCCAAAATCTGCAAAGGTTTTCAGACTTTTAATTTGTTTAACAGCCTGGTTCTAGAATTAAAAGTATTTGGATATATCCTAACTGGCTAAAATGGAATCTATCTCTTATTTCCTCTTTCGGAAGTAGCTGAATATATTACAGGAGACACAGTTTATAATATGGGTTATTTTGGTAATTTGTCAGCTATTGAAAGGAGTTCCATTTGGCTTGGCTTGACTGTGTAAAAATAAGTTGTAATAATGTCTGTAGAATCAAAATGGGGCCCTGTTCTTTGAAATGCGTTTGGCTCAGGTAGGTTTTTTCAGAGCACCAAGGTTCAGGATGAAGCTGACAGAAAGTGAAGGAGAGCATCAAGCAGCAAAGGAAGGATTTTGAACAGGAGAAAGAAAAGGAGAGACATCAACAATCAAGTGAGCAATGCACATACTTTCTTCAGAATTTTCTAAAATGTTAAAAATTATTAGCACCATTCCGTTGTGAAAGCTCTTTACACTAAGGTTTGCTAATTGGCCTTTTGAAAAAGATGTGTTTTCTGAACATTCTGATGAGTCCAACTGTCATTTTATAAGTGCTGTGTCTTGAAATTCAGTGAATTAGGAAATTGCTGCAAACAGAAAGCAAGAGTCTGATAATGTGGATTTGGATGGAAGCTATTTCGAATTTCCAGAAAAATGTTTGGGGTCCTAGCTGGTTTGATGTTCCATTTGATTACGTCCTCATAGCTTCAGAACCCCTACTGGAAAATGAAAAAACTGTAATTTAACTGTTTACACTAAATGATTCTACTTCTTTAGCTACTTCCAGGGTCCCATTTGACGGGTTGATTTCATGTATAGTAGTAATTGGTCAGCCATTAAAATTTATATTTATATATACACACATATATAAATTCATATGTAGGGGACTTCCCTGGTGGCGCAGTGGTTAAGAATCCGCCTGCCAATGCAGGGGACACGGGTTCAAGCCCTGGTCCAAGAAGATCCCACGTGCCACAGAGCAACTAAGCCCGTGCACCACAACTGCTGAGCCTGCACTCTAGAGCCCGCGTGCCATAACTACTGAAGCCCGCGTACCTAGAGCCCGTGCTCTGCAGCAAGAGAAACCACCGCAATGAGAAAGCCCGTGCATCGCAATGAAGACTAGCCCCCGCTCGCTGCAACTAGAGAAAGCCCGGGCGCAGCAACAAAGACCCAAAGCAGCCAAAAATAAATAAATAGATTAATTAATTAATTAAAACTAAATAAATAAATAGATTCATATGTATATTGAAATCAAAAAGTCAAATAGAATCTTGGGATACACATACACACACACACACACACACACACACACACACACACGAACCACAGATGTAAAGGATTTTAGGGGGTATGGGTCTCTTATAGGACTGGTTTTAATGAGGGACAGACAGAAGGCTTTAATTATTTTCCATTCTGCTGCATTACTGTTAAAGAAATTTGTTATTATTACCATTTTTATAGGCTCCAAACGCTTGATTTTCAGATAAAAATGCAGTGATCACTGCCCCCATTGTATTTTGTTTACCTGGGTACTTCATTTTGAATACTCATACTAGGGCCCCTGGATGGAATTACAAGGCAAGTAGAAGTGAATGCTCTGCATTTATTATTACCTGTTGCAGAAGGAACAGGTATGAAATCCTATTTGGGCATATGCTGCCTTTCCTTTCCAAGGAAGAAAGCACTACGTATGAGTTAACTTCTCAAATTTACTCCTAGTTTGCTTTGACCTCTAGTTTATCTGGAGCTGTAACTCTGTACCCCTCTGTCTACAGCTCCCAGGTTAGAATGACCCAATTTGGTGTTTAGTTTAAAATGTAATGTAGTAGTTAAGAGCACATGAGCCAAAGCCTAAAGACAACGTGAACTTCAAACTCAGTCCCACCACTTAGAGCTGTGAACTTGGCAAGATCTTTGAATGAATATTATTAGAGATTATTATTTTTAATGTTATGTTATATTTTAAAACTTATATGTGGGCTTCCCTGGTGGCACAGTGGTTGAGAGTCCGCCTGCCAATGCAGGGGACACGGGTTCGTGCCCCGGTCCGGGAAGATCCCACGTGCCGCGGAGCGGCTGGGCCCGTGAGCCATGGCCGTTGAGCCTGTGCGTCCGGAGCCTGTGCTCCGCAAGGGGAGAGGCCACAGCAGTGAGAGGCCCGCATATCGCAAAAAAACAAACAAAAAACTTATATGTTATGTTATATTTTAGTGGTACTTCTATCTTTAAAAGGCCCTAAAGTAGATACGAAAATCTTAATTTTGTGTGTGTCTTAATTTTAGGGTCTGTCTATATGGAAAAAGTAAAGAAATAAACAATTGTCTAGCTAATTAGAACATTACAGATTACTGATCTAGAAAACTAAAATTTCAAACAGCCATCTTTCTTAGCTTATGGAATTTGAGAGGAGGTTGAATTATCAGAGAAGATAAACAGTTATTTATTGAGTATCCATCACAAACGCCACACTCTTT
>NW_006780945.1:4505672-4528693 GCF_000442215.2 Lipotes vexillifer
AGAGACAAATTGGAGGATGAAAACAGTAATTGCTTCACCCTGTCAGGAGGAGACTCTTCGTGCACCAAGTAAGAGTGGCCGCAACTCATTCGTCAAGATCTTTCCTCACACTGGGCAAAAAAGAAAAGCCTTTTAGACAGGAAGCCTTTCAGATCTGTGCCACCGCCAGACCTGCATTCCTGGTGTCCTAGGTTGGTTCAGCCCAGAAGTAGAAGCCACCGTGTTAGCTGGAGGAATGAATTTTCTAAACTCTCTCAAGAAAGAAAATCAAGAATCAACTGTGACTAACAGGTTGCATCAGAATGAGCACAGCTGCGTGGTGAGCCCCGTGACTGTGTGTTTGGGAGAAAACAGTCAGCATCGGGGCTTTTCCCCAGTACTGCATCAAAATCCATTCATAAAACTGTCACGGGGAAATAGCAAATTCTCTGGAAATGGCCCGATAATCTGGATATTGGGCATCTGGAGACAAATTAGACTGCACGTTTTCTGAATCATGAATATACTCACATTTTGCAACATTTTGCATTCCTTATTCTGTGAATGGTCTAAGTATACATGGACCCATCCATCCCTCCAGGCAGATAACACATACATAGAACATATATTACTTTCCGACTTCCTTAACAACGGTTCCATCATTGACACTTAGTGAGCACCTTCCTTAAGGAAAACCTCAGTGTGTCATGGGGGCAGTTATAACTCCAACAGTGTTTGATTGAAAAAAAAAAAAAATCTGTTTTTTATCTGTTTCTTGAGTGATCTAGAATCATTTTCAGGTAAGACCATCCGTATCCCAGCTATTAACCATCTGCAGCACAGGTAGCTTTTAACAGTGACATGCAGTCATATTCCACAGCTATTACCAGAGCGTCCTAAACATTGTCTCAACATCTCAAACTTCTTTTTTCCTGCTAGGCAGCTGCATACTTGGAAAGTTCCCAGCGTCAGTAGTGCTGGAGTTAAAAATCACCTCACACCCACATAATTTTTTTTTCTCCTTTGTGAATTGGGCTTTAAATCTTTACCTTGATTTAGTGAGAAAATAAAATTGGGCAGTAGTCAATGTCTCATTTGTATATATTTGTATGAATTCTGTAACCTGGAGGATATCTCCAACCCAAGGAAATGTAACCAATAACCCACAGCTAAACAGTTTCCAAAGGAGCCTTTTCAAGGAATAGCTTTTAAATGCCCAAGGAGCTCCAATGTAAGGCAGAGATATTTGAAATATACACAAACATACAAGCCTTTTAGATAAACACATTTTCAGGGAGCTTTTGATGAAAGTGATAAGTTACATTCTCTACAACTACACACACTGTATTTTATTACCCTTTAGTAGACACTGATCAGCTATAAATGTTGGGTGGCTTAGGCTAGGAATCAACCCTGGGGGAACGGTGGGAGGACTCTGGGACTTACAGTTCTATAGATCAACATAAACCTAGACTCAGTTTTATTTTCATTTATTGAAAAGGTCTGTGGTCCGCTTCTGCAGTTTCAAATCCATTAGCTTCCTGTCCCCTGTGAGAAAAAAAAAGAAGGTAACTGCAGATTTTATGGACTGATTGCTGATGGCTATGCTACTGCTTTATTGGTTTTGAGTGGAGAGTCCATTATAGATACATTATCCATAAACCATGTTTCCAGTGGAACCTGTAGCTTCCCATCCGACTGGGGAGTGAGTGGAGTTGGCTTGGTCAGAGGGAGGCTGGGGAAAAGGGTCAGGTCTCTTGGACGCTAACACAGGGTAGGCACCGGTATAAATTACAGACTTTCTTCCTACTTCCACATAATTATGCCTCAAATGCGCAGCGGTTGGATTTCATTAACCAGCCACCAGATGAACTTGGAAATCATATCGGCAGTAGATTAGAGTGGGAGTTTTCAAGCTTTTTCCCTGCCATGTATGTTCAAGCAATATATTTGTCTGTCTTTGGAACTCCCTGCTTATTGCCATGCGTACTCAACAGCTGACTGTGCCCATATGGTTTTCCCTAGTCTTGGGTACATGGTATTTAAACCTTTTTCAACAAAGATGGAAAAACATTTTTAATGACAATAAAACAGATGAAAATATGGTTTTATATTTTCCTTCTGTAACCCTAAATCTTTAATTTCCAAGAAGAAAAGTTAAATGCGTCTCCTGTGTGATTGTTTAATTTTCCTGTTCAATAATTACTCCATTTGTGAAAAGAGACAGAAGAATAATTAGAACAATACAATTGGCATTCATGTAAGAGGAGACCTTCTTTGAGGACAGGTCTCATTTATCTTTGAATTCCAGTCCCTACAGACTTTATGCTTGACACATAGTACATGACCAATGAATTTGTCAAACTGAGCTCCATGTTTTTGAGTGTAATTAATTGCCAGAAACTAGTATAGTCGCTCTTAAAATGGAAAGATATTTTCTTTCCATTATTAATGCAAAGGCTATGTTCACTTATTCAAAGCACAATGAAGAATATAGTTCTTTTTTCTCGTGATTCAAATTAATGTGGTACTTTTCAGTTTACCATCCACATGTTTTCCCCTCTACAGCCTGAAGTTTCTACTTTGACTTGCCAGCGTACACCCAATATGTAAACAAAGTTTCACAAGATGGGTGTTATGTACCTGTTTCTAAATGTCTGGGTTTTGTCTAAATGATGCAGTCAGGTAGTCTGATTTTTTGTAACCTTATTATTATTATTTTTTTTAGAGCAGTTAAAATTGAGAGGAAGGTACAGAGGTTTCCCATGTACCCTCCACCTTTGCACATGAATAGCCTCTCCCTTTATTCGTATCCCCCACCACAGTGGTACGTTTGTTACATTAGATGAACCTACATTAACTCAACAGAATCAGTCAAAGTCCAGTTTACCTAGAAGTCTAGTTTACCTAGAGTTCACGCTTGACGGTGCATCCCCTGGGTTTGGACAAAAGTGTAACAATATATATCCATCGTTATAGTATCATAGAGTGTTTCACTGCCCTAAAAATTATCTGTGCTTTGCCTATGTCTACCCTGATTTAAGACCACATTTCATCTATTCATCAGTTAATCCTACCCACCAATCTGACATTTCTGACAATTATTTTTGTAATTTTGCTTTCTAGTGAATAAAGACTTAGGTTGGAAGTATTTTCTTCCTTTAACTGCACTACTTTGACAAACACTTAACCTTCCTCCCCTACTTTCCTAATCTGCCTATTGCTTTAGAGTTTTGCTATGTATGTCAAATCATAGTAGAAGTTTAAATCAGACATTAACTTTAAAACTTCGTGGTGACAGCATTATAATCATGATCACCAGGTAGGAGTTTCAGCTACTCATTGGTTTGGAGGTAAAAGGTTATTGAATACGGAGCATCATCCCCTCCCCACCTCCTTTCATCCTTTCAGAAGTCCTGCGTTGATGGGTGATTCTGCTGTCAGGTCCCGTCATCATGGAACTGTCCGTCATCAGCTACGGTTGCCCTCCCAGAAGCACAGGGCACACATTGGCAGTTCTGCTAACAGAAGCTGTTAACAAAGATACGATGACCCTGTGCTCTTTAAAGATGTTTTAAATTCCACCCTTTGATGCCCTTTGCCCTTTGACGGGAAGATATCGGCCCCTGATCTTAAACCGATGGGCTGGAATAGACAACCAATGACAGTGGAATCACTCTGCCTTGGTGGAGATATGTTTTAACTCACATTTAATTTTTTAAAAAAATCCACAAAAGCATCATTCTCTCCACTCACGCTGAATTCCCGGAAAGTGCTCTGTTCCCTGCTCGTCCTTCTGACTTGTCAAAAGAAGTTCCCACTCTGGCCTTTCCAGATCTACTCTATAAGAAACTGAGAAAGGTTCAAACAGGTGGGATTAGCTGCGAGGAGTAGTTCCTTTTATCCCTTTTATCCGGCACCCACGACTATAATATAGTAAAAGTAGGATTAAGGAAAATAGTAAAGAATTTTCAAAATAGGAGGCCCCAGAACCATTATTGTCTGTCATCACATTAGCCCTCGGTAAGACCACAAAACCAAACAGTAAAAACTGGGAGCCTGTGGTTCTCTCCTAACCAAGGGAGCTGGGAAGACACTGAGGGAGCGGCTATGTTTTCTTTTTACTTTTTTAGGGAACTCCTTCTTCATGAAGAGTCAGTCTTTCCCTGCTCAGCCCCACTTCTGACCACTGCACAGCGGTTGTTCTGTCTTCTCTAGGTATCGCGTGCTTTGTCACAGACACCATACATTTTCTGTGGTCAAACCTTTTTTGCCAAAATCCCCTCCCAGCCTCCAAGAAGAAGAGTCATTTCAGGATGGGGTGTGTGTGTGTGAGAGAGAGACAGAGAGAGGGAGAGAGAAGGGCAGAGCAGATGCCGGCGCGGATCCCATTTAAGCTCACGTCGTGCATGACTCTTCAGTACGATGGCAATCTCAGTTTCCAAGTCTGATTGTCATCACCCATCATCACTGACACTTCATTTTAGGGAGCACTTCTTGTGAGAATCAGTGGGCACAGAAGATTCTCACATTATCACCATGGGAAGTAACTTTTGCACAAAGGCAGAATCTCAGACTTGAAGCAGCGATGCTCATTCTAGTGGTGCTGTGTCTTTAGCCCAGAGCTCATACTGTACTGGGTAAACAGAATCAAAACTTAGCCAAACAGACAAAGAATTATAAGAGGAGAAATGGCCTTAGGCACTTCTTCCAACGACTTCATTTTACAGATGAAGGAACTGCGACCCAGTGAGATTTAACCACTTGTTGAAGTGCACCCAACTGATTAATGGCAGGACAACAAGCGAACCTAGGTCTCCTGATTCCCATCTGTCAAGAGCTTCTAACATAGAACCTCAGTAATTCTCCAGAATTCATTTGAAAGGGGACGAGTGATGCCCTGAATCACTGACATAAGCATTATCGATTTTCTCAGTGGCATCGAATTCCCGATGATATTTTACTTATCCTAATGTAAAAGTTAGCTCCAGTTGTGTGCAGATCAATCTCACTCAAGTGAGAGATAGCCTAGATGCATGTTCAGTGGTGAGAGAGCAGCAATTTGGGGATGGAAACATTGTTATATAGAATCCACAGGGGGGATAATCCCTGTGCTTTTATTCACATTGTGGATCTCCTGACTTCTCGGTTACTTTTCTTGTGGGTTGATTGGTTTTCACTGAGGAAACATGGACAAGTGTTCTTTTTAGAAATGAAAAAAAAGATGTACAGGAGATTAAAGTGCAAATGAGAAGCAAATGAGAGAAAGATCTAGGCATCCCAGCTTCCTTTGTGGTTCCCTGGCAATGCTGCTGCCATGCCCATTGCCTCACAGATAATTAGCCTTGATATTGGAAGCCCACGTTTGTAGATCTCACTTACCACATTTCCTGTATATTGCTAAACATTTCAAAGGAGAGAGAGAGAGAGAAAGCAGGAGAAAGTGATTTCCACTGGCAAAAGGGCTCACATTTCTTCTGTCCTGTAAAACAAAAGGGAAAAATAATGGTAGATTACTCTTCTGATGACTTATTTTTTTAAACTGCCCCCATTCCTCTCTCATCCTGTTTTAAATAAAACCTGATGATGCAAAAGGCTGTTTGGCTTCTGACTCTGCAGTCCATCAGCTTGCAATGGAAATGTTTTCTTATTTTTATTTTTTTTTAAATGGCTACATATTAAAAGTGAACTGGTCTTTGCCAGCTTTGGATAAAAGGCTATTTATTTTCAACCAATTTGATAGCTGCAGTTTTCAGTAATTGAATTTTCTGTGGTCAGAAAAGCAGTAATCTTAGAAACCAAATAAATATTTTTTAATAAAATGGAACACTGAGAAACCCTATAATAATGTCAAAAATGTAGCCACTTATGGGTGGATAAATATTTTAAGAAATTTACATTTCACCCAAAGCTTTATGCTTCTGGCTTCCCAGGAGATGTTGAAGAGCTTAACGTTTTGCTTTGGGAAAGGAACAATGTGGGGCTTAGATGAAATATACATGCTCTATAGAAACCTTTCTGGTTGTTAGGCTCTCGCAAGCTGGTAGCTTTGTCAGTGCTTTCAGCAGATAGTCTCCGCCAGGGCTTCTCTTTCTTGGCACTACCGATATGGGGGGCTAGATAGTGCTCTGTTGTGGGGGGCTGTCCTGGGCACTGTGGGATGTTCACAGCATCTCTGGCCTCCACCCGCCTATTTGTGCCAACTAAAAATGTGTCCAGACATTGACAGGTGTCTCCTGGTCTGGGGTGCAAAATCAGTAGCAGTCGAGAATCAATAGTCCAGGGAAAGGCTTAACTTAGTTTGGTACATATTTGGGTGGATCTTATAAGTGTCTGGAATGTTGATTCCTTTCGCTAGTTTATCATTTAATGGTTTATATAATTTTGACTGTGAATAAAAGACCTTCACAACACCTGTAAAGACCTGTGTGGCTCAAGAAAGCCTTTAGATGATAAGGTTGATGAAGGAGGACTAGTTCAGATAGTGTTCTGTGTTGGTGTGATATTACTTTTCTTTTGGAAGCATTCAAGTTCTAATCCTGACTCCACCGTAACCTCTGTGACAGAATTTAGGCAATTGCTGACTTTAGGTAATTATCTGTATTGTTCCTCTGGTTTTTTTCAACTCTGGAATAGAAATGATATAATAGCTATGTTCAAATTCCTCACTACATACATTAGATTGTATTGAATGACCAGCGAGATTCAGTGTTTATACATAAACTTAATCATTTCTTACAAATTTGATTGTGAAAACACAAAACTAAGGAAATTTCGGCATCAGATTTCTTCATCTCCCAGTTTCTACTCAGGATTTTTCCTGACCCACTAAGAGTAGATTTTGTAAATCTGTTCTTTGAAATACTTGATGGGAAGAAGGAAAACAGATCATTATGGGGTCAAGAATGGAAGGGAAGGTCGAAGAGAAGTGGATGGCATACAGCTTTCTCCTCCAGTGTGTGCTAGATAACAAATGGGAAGAGCTTAGCAAATTCCATAATAATACATTCTTTGGGCTCCACGTTGCGACTGAAACTTCACATGAGCAGAAGTCATAGATCAAGATATTAATTATTAGCCTTCGGTTCATGAAGCAAGTTAAAAATTCCTCCAGACGTAGATCACGAGACTGAGAGGCACCGCAGAAACCACTAGATAGGCCTCTTGCTGATGCTATGAACGTAGAGGCCATAGCAATTCTTAGCTTCTTCCCAGTGCAGTAGGAATGATGCTGATAAGGTGATAACATCAGAATTAAAAAAAAAAAAAAAAAAAAAAAAAAAAAAAAACCCCACAAAGCATAGGCCAAGGTGTGATCATTTCCAATTACATTTAACCATGTTATTATCTGTCACTACACATTTAGCCCAGCATAAGGTGTGATCATTTCCAATTACATTTAACCATGTTATTATCTGTCACTACACATTTAGCCAGATCTATAGGCCAACTGTGACAGTGGCCTACCTTGGTGAGTATGTTTTTAATCTTTACTGGCCTATAACATGCGGTATTAATTTAAAATTCAGTGAATACATAAGCATGTCATAGACCTAATTTCACAAGTCACAGTTTTAAAAGTATAGATTTCCCCCTAATGGCTGCTTCCTTGGTGTTTTTTGGAAATTTCCTGGAGGCAGTGGGCATAGTTTCGGAATAATTCCTAACGTGTACATTTGGTGAGAGGAAGGGGAAGGAACAGCCCCATTTTGATTAGTGGATCCAGACCTATCCGTTGGCCTGGAAATTTCTTTTATCCTCCTGCATATGCATTTGTTTTTGCTGATTCGATCCATTATTCAATTAAATTAGTCCCAGTTTAATAATAACGGCCTCCCTCTAGCTTATCCCTTTAATGTTAGTGAAAATGAAAACCCAGGTGGCTTTCAACATGACACTAGGTGGAAATCAGTTATGAAATTACCTGTTTATTAATGATGTGTCAGGAGACTGACAAGCTAACGGCGGGTACCGGCTGGAGCACCGCTAATGTAGAAATAACAAGCCTATATTATGTGCAATATGTGTTCTATAGAACTGTAAGTCTCAGTCCCTGGGGACGCCATTGAAATCCAGATGTTTAATCTCAAGATTTTAATTCCAGAGAGTGAAGATTTTAAAGTGAAATCAAGCACACTCAACGTTGCTGTTTGGCCACACTTCCTCACTGGGGAGCCCATGTGAGCAAACATTTAGTACCAGATGTGCAAAGGATTAGTGTCGTATCAGTTAATTAGCCAGACAGGGAAAAAAGTCATTCTGCAATTGCAAGATTGTATATGAAGTATGACTTTAAAATGCATGTCGAAGACTGGTCTATTGATAAGCGTCAGTGAGGTTTTCAAAGTTTGGTAGTTACGGAGCCAAATAAGAGCTGATCTAAATTGGGGAGAAATGAGTAATTTTTACTTAAAATCAGGAATTTTTACAGAAAGTTTTTACATTTTTATCCTAAAGAGATCTGGCTACAACACTATAAATAATATACTGAGTAGATCCACACAGGCCACTTTTTTTTTTTTAAAGCAGGCAAAAAATGTGCCATAAAGTTGATATTAGTAACAGGTAAAATAAACAAATGACCCTCACAACTTGGGTGGGAAAGAGGATTTTTGTTTTTTCTTTTTCCCTTAGTGCGTTTTATAACGTAACTCACACAGAAGATGGAGTGGAGAAATAGCAATGATCTGATGATTCTGTATTATTGCAAATAAATCCCACTGCATAACAAGCAACTGAATAATTTGTACAAAAAAATATACATTTAAACAACGTGACATATCTCAACAGCTGCATTTATACAGATGAGCTTGTCCCCCCTCACCCCTCCCCGGTTTTCTGTCACTTTGCTTTCATGTGAATATGTTATCTCCAGAGTCATCTTTCATCTTGGAGGCCAGTGCAAGTGGACTGTGTGTAGTCTGAATGCGGAAAGTAACCTAAAGCCACAAATGTCTGAAGTCAAATACCTTCCGGATGCTAAGTATCCATATGCTCTAATGTAAAATGGCAAGAGAATTGAGGACACAGAAGTGTGCTTTTACAAAAGAGAGACAAAATATGACCTGTTTTACTCACTCGGACTTCAGATTGCATCTTGGCAATTTCCCTGCACTTAAAAGAACTTCCCCATCGCCCAGAATAGAGCGCTGAGTGCTTAACTGGTAGGTAGGTGGGGTGGGGGAGATTTGGCCAGGGTTGTGTGGGTAATTAATGAAGCACGTTGGCTTTTGCACGAGAAAAATCAGGCAGTGGAGTCACTCATTACTGATTACCTGGAATTTCTGATGAGGTGGCGGAGGAAGCTTCTGATTTCAGCTGGAGTATGGCCTTCTCTGTCTTCCTTTACCTCCCGTTGTGCTTTTGATGTCCTACTTTTGTGCTTTTCTGAAATCTTTCCTTTCCTCCATCCAAGCACTTATCACATTTATACTGTTTAGCTCTTTCCCCCTCTAGTCTGCTGTTTGGTCTTGATTTTCTACAGTTCTACCTTTCAACCAGGTGCCAGGCCCTTAATCTAAATTTGCAATTCTTCTTCTTATGAATTTTCTCCCTTGGTATTTATAACAAGTGTTTGAGGCAGGCACGATGAATATCAGTGAATTGTATTAATACTTTACAGAGGGACGTTGAGGGTCAGAGAGGTAAGTGCAACTTGCCTCACACTGAAAGTAGGTTGGAAGAGGAGAGGGCTTTGAGCTCGAACCCCTGACTTCAGACCGTGTATTCTTTCCTCTGTACTATGTCGACACACTGCTGCGTGAACAGGAAATAAAGAATCTTAGCTACCAGAGGCGGTAGGAAAACGTGAATTGGTTAAGCGCCGCAATAAAAACAAAACCATAACCTTGGACTTTAAAAGCCTAGTTCTTGAAAGGAAAGAGCATCCCATTGTAGACAAATATTTTGATTATTAAAGCCAGCTTCTCATCTTGAAAACACTTTTTTCAGTTTAGGCTCAATTTAATGGGAACCCCAGAATTGATAAGTCCTCAGAAAAGAAAAAAAAAAAAAAAAAAAAAATCATGTTTCCACAGGGGCAGTAAGGATTTGGAATATTCGTTGGAGCCTAAGGGATGTATAAAATCTTCATGGTTATTTACATAAATTTCTTATAATTTCTATCACAGATATACCCTTTCTGTTTTCCCAAATCTTTATTTAATAATGATTATAATAAAATTAAGTTTATCTTCACTGCCTTGCTCTTGGTGCCAAGCAGCCAAAAGTCAGCAGTACATTTTTTTTTTCCTCTTCAGTGAAAGTCTCAGAATGGAAATAACATAGGACTGTGTGACGCTTATATTCGTGGTGGTTCAAAAGCACCAGCTCCCAAGTGGAAATAAGATGTGGGTAATTATGAGCGGACTCGAGTTATTCTTTCATTTAAGGTAAAAGCAGTGCCGTCCACCTGTGTCCCCATAATTTCCAGGGATTTGAAATCCCACCGGAAGAAGGAGTTATCCCAGGCTACTGTCTTCTTCCCTAGTTAGTTTCTAAAGAGAGATTTGTTCCCCCTAGAAGTACCAGAAATCCAAAGCCCAGATGAGATTACAGAAATGATTTAGTCCAAGGAGTGCTTTGCGGCAGTTTCCTGCTTAGAACTAGTGTGAGGATGACCCTAGGCGAAAACTGTAAAATGAGGGAATTTAGTGTCCAGTGTCACCTCTAATGAAATGAAACTTCTTAGATACAATGCCTGCCTTTATTAGCTAAAGAATTTGCTGTACTTATGGGATGAATGTTCACTTGTATTTTCTCTATCATAGATGCCTGGGTAGAACATGATTCAATTAACCTAATAAAAACAAAAACAGCACTGAAAACAAGCAACAAAAAAATCCCTAAGATTTACTTTAAATTTTTCCATTCTGTCCTCCCCGAAGCAATCAATCTCCAAGTCCTGCTGACTGTGAGAAAATTGTATCTGTTTTCCTGGCTGACGTTCATTTATCTCTTACTAAGTGCCTAGACCCGAGCTAAGCGCTTCACAGGCATTACTCTTTAAACTTCTTGGATTATTGGTCTTTGACTTTATATGAAGCAAACTCCAGACCTCTTCCTCTTGGATCTGGGCTCTAGTCCATGTACGTACACTCTGTTCTCATTAGTGAGAAGAAGGGGTTAATCCCATCTCTGATCCAGCCACTGAAACCGGGAGGATGGGATCCATTCATTAGCTTAGACCAATCAGGGCCCATCCCTGAAACTGAGATCAAGATCAATTCCGTCCAAGTCAGATGGAGTAAGGATGCCGGGGGTAATGAGGATGATTTTCTCAAAAAAACATTGGGATGAAGTAAACTGATGCCGAATTTCAAAAGCAATCTGTCCACTCATCATTTGCTTCAGTTTATTGTGTATTATCATTGGTGGTTTAAGTTCCTCCCTCTCCTTTTAGACTATAAGCTTTCTCTGATTAGGAAATGTGTCCTATTCATATTCGTACCCTATAACAGCTAGCCCAGAAACTTTAGCCTAGTGAGAATTTAGTGAAATATTTATCCAATTGAATTACGAATGTTTGTCAAAGCAGATGAGCCCTAGCTCATCTGTATGCCTCTGTGTCTTAGCTTTTTGACTTTAGTTTGCGAATGACTGTCTTCCTCTCTTTCCCCATCCAAGATGATTCTTGGTATGTCTTTTTCTACCTTTGAATTTCTCAAGCGAGGAAAATAACTCACGACCAAGATTGCCTGCCCTAGAAACTTTTAAGCATGCCTGCATCAGTAAAGGCTACACTAAGCGTGGTGGCTTACAGCTGAATAAGGTGGGGAAGACAAGAGGAGAGAAATTTCTGCCAAACCAGCCATTCAAGCGTGCAGTGAAGATGGTATTGGCACTGTAACAGCCTATCAAAAATGTCCAGAGTCCAATCAGAAAATATTTGATTTGGGTTCTGAAGACTCAAACGCAGCTGGTTGGGATTTCCTTGTCTGCGTTTTATCCATCCCAGTTGCTACTGAAAACAATTTGTAATTCATTTGAGGGTTCTTTACATATGCCCTGGAGTGTATGTGGCATTTAATTGAAAAACCACCAAATAAAGACCTCCGGGCCACGTGAAGGGGCCCCTTTGGTGCCAGCTCTGAGCTGTATGCCTCCGCGGCTTTGCCCTAAGTAGATATTGATACACGGAGATTGCCGTTATTGAAAAATTACCCTTGCCACAGTTCCACGAGAGGTACTTGACGCCTCTGCTGGCTTCACCAGGAGTCCTAAGGGCAGACAATGCCTGCCCTAATATCACCTCTGCTAAGCTGCCAGTTTAGGAGACAAATTCACTTCTAAAAGTAGATATCTAACCCATTAGGAAGAACAGATTTGAGGGCAGAATACCCACTCTCCTTGTTCAAAAGAAATAATTGAAGATCAAAAGGAAGAAAGGATAGAAGGAGAGAGAGAGGAAGGAAGGGAGGTAAGGAGAAAGGAAGAAAGAAAAATTCTTTGATGCTCTAAAATCTATTCGTATTTATCAAGTCACATCAGATGGGAAGGGATGTCTCAAAAGCGTATTTAAAAGATGATCTAAATATTTAACTCTTTATCCCAACACCTGTGTTAGAAGCCTCCCCAACCCCCATCCCATGTCCACCACCACCAAAAATTTTTTTTAAAGAAAAAGAAAAAAAATTTTCCTTCCCAAAGCAAATGTCTTTACTGCTACTGGATGGGTGGCTCCAAGGGATGTCCCGCTTGACTATTGGTTTATAGGAGCACTTTTGTCATTGAAGCCACTGACTGAGATAGATTACAGCACATAGGTTGACAGAGGACGGTTCTTCTCTCCCCCCAAGTGTAGGGCTTACTTTTCAATTTCTTCTTACAGACAAAAACTGTCTGTATCACGGTAGGGAGAAGGGGGAGGGTTGGGAGAGGAGGCTGGAAAAAACTAGTAAAGGGAAAAAAAATTGGAGAGCCAGCCTGGCACCAAAAATATAATTTAGTGTGCAGGTATTTGATTTGATAGAAAACCTGCATTGATTTAAAAAAATAGATTCTTGACAAGGTCGTAATTCATTGAGAGAGGCCAAGCCCGCAGCTTAAGTTTGACAGCCCCCTCCAACCCAAACCATAGCTGGTTTTAGGTGATCCCCTGTGAGGGTAGCACGTTGCAGCTGGCAAAAAAATAAACACTCCTGAGCCCTGTGCTAACAGAATTTTTTTTTCCTTTTTTTTTCTTTTATTTTTGATTTATGCCACGAGCTAAGGGAAACAGTTACATATTTGTGAGTCCCGGTTTTGTTTGGCCTTTGCAAGCTTGCTGGATTGGTGTCCTGCTGCGAGAGGGACCCTGTAAAAGGCAGGAACAGAGCGGGCAGCAAGGGAAAGGCAGGGGCCAGGCCGTTGGGTGTAGGGGGATGGATGCAGGGAGAGACACAGTAGCTAAAAGGTTTGATGTGCCAGGCATCTCCTCCAGGCGGGATCCCCCCCACCCCCTTCCTTTCTGCCTCAAGGCCATTTGAGAATCTCAGCTCAAAGGCAGATTCCCTCAGAGCTGAAGACTTGTGAATGATTAGCTGCCCTTGTTTTCCCATGCTGCAGCATCCTTTTTCCTAGAGCTTGATAGATTGGTAGTTTTCTCCTTTATTCTTTCCAGAATGGCAGAGTCCATTCAAGTTTGACAAATGCAAATGGGGGCCAGCAAGGAAGGTTTATGCAGTTACTTTTCTGTGGAGTTGCCTTAGTGGCATAAATGCTTTCAGGTCAAGGAAAAGCAGCTGTGCCAAGGAGTGTCCTTCTCTGGCTGATAGACTCGGTGGTTGGTCCTCGTTTTGCATAGAATGAGCGTGTGGGGAGTTTGGAAGCTCAGCAGGGTTAAAAAGCTTAAGGTCACCCAGCTTCTTAGTGATACTAGTCCTGGATGTCCAGTCCGGTGGGCTTTGCACACTACCACGTTCCCTGCCCCCATTTAAAGAATTAAAAGAGTTAATAAGTGTAATAAGGTATCTTGGATTAGAGCCTGGGACAGAAAGAGACCATAAATGGAAAAACCGGTGAAATCCAGGTAGAGTCTGAGTTTAATTAATAGCCATGTACCAGTGTTCATTTCTTCGTTTTGACAAATTTCACAGTAACATGATTACTATACAGAAAACTGGGCAAGATCCCTCTGTGTTATATTTTCAGCTTTCCTATAAATCTAAAATTATTCCAGAATAAAAATTTACTTTCTAAAAGAAACAATTTCAGAAAAACAAAGACATTCCACGACTTTAATCCAAGTTTGTATTTGAGTGCGTCCCCAGAATGGGCTCTGTTAGGGTCATGCCATCTGCTACTTACTCCCAGCAACTGGAATGGTCTTGCTTCTCCCAAGTATAAACTGGGAGGTCAAAGCGGGGGGATTTTGACAGTGCTAGAGAGATCTTTCAGTGGGGTGATGGAGAGAGGTACTGCTTGCTTCGTTGGCTTCATCGTTTTCTTCTTCAGAGAAGAAAAGTTGCATTTTATAAACAAATCCACATTGGCAGGTGGAGAAATTAAGCACCCGCTTGCATGTCTTTATTTCTTGCAAAGCCAGAAGATTAGGAATTAGTAGCCTTGAACGAATCCTATCTTAACACCAGTGTTTCTTAAGAAAAACATAAATAAGATATTTCCCCAGGAGCAAAGCAGCCCCGCTTTTGAGAGCCAACTGTAGTCATGGCTTACCACCCATGTACTTGCCAGAACCTCTAAATTACATACATTATTACATCATCCTTCTTTGTGTATGTACTTGTCACGTTGCATAAATATACCCTCTCTAGCTTGCTTCTTTAATCTGTTCCGTCCACAGAATGTATCACTAAAAAAAATGACTTCACAGAAGACAAATTATTCCATAATAGTGCGCAGAATCATTTGAATCACATTCAGTCTCCATGACAATATGAAAATATAAATGTCTGCTGTACAAGAAAGAAAAAAAAACTGTGTCATGGTGGTATAAAAAATGAAGTTAATTCAATACTTAAACCAAGCTTTTTTTTTTTAACCACTTTGTTGTCATAAGTGCATGATGCAACTGTACTGCCTTTTAAAATACACACACAGACAGAGAAATGGATATTTTTTCCATTCTATTTGTCTTCTTTTTTCAGACACAGCCACTGATTCACCAGTCACAGGGCAGGCAGCAGCACAGGCGCCTGCGAACTTGAGTATAATAAAATTCTAGTAGAACAGTGTGTTGAATGTTTACTTTGGCTACATTGCCCTCTGAAATCCCCCTTTTCAACTAATATTTTAAAATGTGGAAAGACATTAAAATGGAGATAAATTCAAGGCTCTTTCTGAAAGTGAGAGTCTCTTATGCTGTGAATTCTGAATTTTGCCCCCTCTGCTACATTCAAATTCCCTTCATTCTGATAATTAGTATGGCATGAAAATTCATGTCTCTGCCCACCTTTTGGCGACTAGCAGTTTTACTCTGAAGTAAAGGAGAAAACGGGGGTCAGATAATGCTTTTATAACTACTCCTGTTTCATCGCTGACCTTTGTAATTGGTCCTCAGGAAAATATGGAATTAACTGGAGATTATCACTGCTGCTTCCTAGAGTGTCATAATGAAGGGTTCTTGAGTCCCGCAATGAGGTGAATGAATTCCCAGGCTATTCATTACTAGCTGTGTTACTGGAGCAGATCGACTGAACTTTCTCACTCTGTTTCTTTGTTTGTAAAATAGGGATAGTCGTAGCACTAATTGAATAGCGGCATTAAATTAGATGGTGCAGGAAAAGCACCTAGCATAGCGGCCCACCAACAAAATGTGCTGAAATAAGTTCACTGTGATGGGTATTATTGGTACTAGTATAATTAATGACTCTATTCCTGTTACGTTGTACCCAATTCATGCCAGCTGGTGTTCTGTTCAGTAGAGAAGAAAATAAAGTGCCTGTTTTCATGGAGTTTATGTTCTAGTGGTAGAAATGGACCAATGAAAACCAAATACATATATAAATTTTCAGGTGGTAGAGGCTAGAAAGAAGAAGACGCCGGGGGAAGGGACCATAGGGTAAGGGGTGCTCTTTTAGGAAGCATGGCTGGGGAAGACCTTTGTGAGGAGGTGATGGTTGAGCAGAAACCTGACGTGATGGACATCAAGCCCAGTGCGTATCTAGAGAAGATAAGGAACTACATAAGCAGAGCCTTCTGGGGAGCACTGTTGGTTTGTTCATGGACCATCAAAGAGCTGGAGTAGAGTCAGGGCTGGGAGAGCAGGAGAAGATGAAAAACTGAGGAGCATGCAGAGCTGGTGAGCCCTGGTGAAGACTTTGGACCGTGTTGTTTGGGCGGGGGTGGAAAGAAGCCATCTGAGGGTTGGAGCCCTGGAGTGATAGACCTTATCATTACATTTTAGAAGTTTAAATCTATGCAGACAATGGACTAGGGTGGGGAGAAGCAGAGAGGACAGTCTTTGGCGTTGGTCTAGGAGACAGATGCTCATGCCTGAGTCTAGAGATCACTGGAGGAGTAGGTGAGAAGTAATTTTTTTTTTTTTTTCAGGTAGAAACAAGAGGTTTTGTTCGTGAATTGGATGCTTAACCTTCTGTCTGCATTATTTTTATTCCCATGCCCAACATCAGTCAATGAACATTTATAGGTGACCCAAGATACTCTTGTGTTTTCCTAGAACCACACGACAATAAAAACCACAGGTATGTCCCTTGCAGAGTGGGGACCCTTAAGCAGTAGAGGGTAGAAAGGTGTTGGGGACCGGTGAATGCCAAGCTTGGGTGCCTGCTTTGCCTCTTAGTAACACAGTGACCTTGGTGAATTAGATGATGATAATAATAATAGGCTGATGATAATAATAATGATAATAATACAAAAACCCAGGGGACTTGCCTCGTGGTCCAGTGGTAAAGAATCCACCTTCCAATGCAAGGGACGCAGGTTCCATCCCTGGTCAAGGAACTAAAGATCCCACATGGCGTGCACGCGTAGGGGCAGCTACGCCTGCACGCCACAACTACTGAGCTCGCGCACCTCAACTAGAGAGCCCGCGTGCCACAAACTACAGAGCCCTTGAGCTCTGGAGCCTGCGCACCACAACTAGAGAGAAGACTGCGCACCGCGATGAAGAGCCCACGTGCCGCAACTAGACCCAATGCAGCCAAAAAAATAAATAAGTAAATAAATAAAAATAAATAAAAATTTTAAAAAAAGCAGCGGTTGGAATTCATTAGGCACTGCTTTAAGCCTGTTTCTTCTATTAACTTTTATTAGATTTTCATTATGTTTCTCACAACATGATGAGGTAGGCACTTAATGAGTTCTCCCCGTGTTACAGATACAGAAACTGAGGTACAGAGAGGTTACTGGCCCAGTGACGGGCAGACAGTGAGTGGCAGAGCTGTGGTTTCCACGTAGCTGTCTGGTTCCAGCCTTCACAACCTTAGTAATCTGTTTACTGTCCCTCATCCCACATATTTCCCTTCAAAGAGTATATAAATGCTCATGCACACAAATAAACAATTGCATCGTGTGATAAATGCTATGAAGGAATAGCAAACATGAGGGCGAGGTGGACATGAAGAACATACGTAGCCTGGTCAGGCAGTGCTTCTCCAGGGAGGTGACATTTAAACTCAGAACTGAAAGACGAAAAGAGTCTAACTATTCCCAGAGTGGAGGAACAAATATATTTGACAGGCATTGAGTCATAAATATGAATGGGTGACGTGTTTGGGACGCCAGCGGAGAGCGGTGTGGCTGAGGCAGAGAGAGCAGTGGGAGATATTTAGGTAAAGAGGAAAATAAGGAGAAGATCAGGTAAGATGCTATTAGGACAACAGACGTCTTTACTGTCCAAAGCGGGACCCTTTAGAGAGTGAAGGCAAATGTCAAATGCGCAGGCGCAAGTTGGCGCTAAATTAGGCCAATTAGGAAGTGTGACCACTTACAGGACCCTGGATTTGATTCGAACTGTAATGGAAAGTCATGACTGGGTTTTCTCTTAGTTTCAAAAGATTGTCCTGCATATATCCAACAGAAATTCGTGTAGTTATCCACAGAAATATGTGTACTAGAATATACACAGTAGTGCTGTTCGAATAGCCCCAAGGTGAAGGCTGCCAGAATGCTTTTGAAGACTAGAATGGATACACTTATAATGTCTGGTGCATTCATGCAATGGAATATTAACACAGCAGTGAGACTGAGCAAATTATAACTACTTGGCAATAATATGGGTAAATCTCAAAACTATGATATTTGAGCAAAAACTCCAGTCAGAAAAATACTTACTATATAATTCCATGTTTACAAACCATAAACAATACAAAAAATACCCTATGATGTTTCAGGCCAAGAAAACTGAGTATATTTAGGGAAGGTCATAATTGCAGTCTTCTTAATATACAAACTTTTGATCCAGGTGTTAGTTACATGGGTGAGTCTAGTTTGTGAAAATTCTGAGTTGTTCACTTAACGATATACACACTGTTCTCTATATTATACTTAAAAGAGGCAAGATCTGCTTCCTACTATATAGAGAATAGGGTGAAGGAGGTTAAGAGTAGAGGTGGTCCCGGTTTTTACCCCTTTATTGTAACTTCTTTCTGGGATATATGCTTGATGTACAAGGCGTTTTATGCTACTGCATGGTTTCTCAACCTGGGCACTACTGATATTTGTGCTGGATAATTCTGTGGTGGTGGTTGTGATGGGGTTGTCCTGTGCATGGCGGGGTGTTTAGAAGCATCCCTGGCCCCCATGCACTAGATGCCAGTAGTGGCCACACCTCCGGGCCTAAAGATCAAATATGTCTCTTATCATTGCCAAATGTTCCCTGGGGAGTGAAATCTCCCCCAGCTGAGAACCACCCAACTGTGGTGATAACAATCTCTGATATTTATTGAGTGCTTTCTCTCAATAGGGAGAGTTAAGGGGTTTACAATTATTACCTCATTTATTCTAACCAACATCCCTAAGAAGGTGCTATAATTTTCCTTGTTTTCTAGTGGAGGAAACAGGTAAGATATTTGAGGCATATTTCCCAAGACATTATAACCAGCTAACAGGTGACAAGGTCAGGATTTACACCCAGACAGTCCAACTGTATAGTGCGTGTGCTGTGCCGCCCTGTCTGTCGGCTTCTTGACTCTTCATCTGACACGTGATGGATGCTGCAAAGGTCATGCTCAGATTGAGAGAGATATGCTAGGACCTTACCATTCCCATAGTGATACGTCTTCAGACCTTTTCATTCTTTAAAGTTACACAAAGTTGGGTTTCATATTTTTAAAAAGTACTATGAGACTCAAGCTTAATAAACAAGTAATAGTGTGATTCACGAGTTACACCTTAATAAAACTTCAAGAGCTCACAGAGACCAATGTGATTATGGGACAAATTATTTCATTTATTTAAACAGAGGGGAAGTATGCTTATATTTTACAATTGCCTTGAGTTGTATGTTAAACTAGCTTCTGGCCCTTTAATTACAGACAAAGCTAGAACCACTATGAGAGACTCATGAATAAAGTGCCATCCAAGCCTGAAAAGGCATTTCTGCAGGCTCCAGATTCAATGGAAAGCTCTCCCTTTGAAGCCCTTTCCCTCCCCGATGTGTGCTTCCCTAAGAAGTATTTTTCTCTGGTGCCAACTAAATATGATCTTGAGTGCAAGAGAATCAAATATCAAAAAGGGCTTCCCTGGTGGCGCAGTGGTCGGGAGTCCGCCTGCCAATGCAGGGGACGCGGGTTCGTGCCCCGGTCCGGGAGGATCCCACAGGCCGCGGAGCGGCTGGGCCCGTGAGCCAAGGCCGCTGAGCCTGCGGGTCCGGAGCCTGTGCTCCGCAACGGGAGAGGCCACAACAGTGAGAGTCCCGCGTACCGCCAAAAAAAAAAAAAAAAAAAAAGCTTGCTTTAAATAAGCAATATAAGTAGAATGACCAAGGACTAATATCACTGAATTCTAATATTTGTCACAAACTCACTTCGTCTGGGGAAATCTGGTTACATGTTCCACTCACCATGCCTCAGTGATCATTCTGTGAGCCTCCGAGTCATGCACGCTGCCGTGCTGCCTTGAGCGTGGTTCTCTTCCTGTGCGCCGGTCTTCTCTAGGCAGGTGAATTGTGCTTGAAATGTTGGAAAGTTAGTTGTTTAGAATTGAGATGCATACCAAATAGAAATGTTACTTTAAATACTGTTAAGACTCCCAGGCCACCCAAAGCCTCAAAGGAGAAAAAGAAAAAGGGCAGGAGAAGTAAACATGCCATGAACCAGAGGCATAATGTGTTCTAGTAAGCAGGTGTGTGTGTGTCCATGTTACATATATAGATACACATAAAGGCACACACACATATGTATATATTCCTATTGAGATTAGATCCTGTAATTTAAAATTTTTTGAAAGCTGTAAATTTGGAAAAATTATGTTTTAAAGCTTTCGTTTGTACAGTTTTTAAAGTTGGTAGCATTCTTTTATACTTTTTTTAATTTAAATTTTTACTGAGAAATAATTGACAAATATCATTGTATAGATTTAAAGTGTACAGTGTGATAATCTGATATACATACACATTGTGGAAAGATCACCAAGGTGAAGATAATTAATATATCTATCACCTCACATAGTTAATTCTTTTTTTTTTTTTTTTTTGGCATTTTTGGTTTTCTTTTAGTTATAGAAGTTTAAATTCATCATCAAGAAAATACACACCTTGGTTTTTAGAAAAGCTGCTTTAAGGACATTTTCGAATATGGCCTGCTAAAGCAATGGTTATACTCAGAGGGAAAGATTGGAAACAACTTGAAGTTAAACTTTTCTCGTAATAATATAAAGTTTGTCTTTCCTGGAGGTGAACTTAAAATTCTGCCAGGCATGTCATTTTAGGAACTTGTGTATCTTGCCGTGGAATTCAAAGAAATTAGGAGAAGAGGCAAACTCGGGGGTGCCTCCTATCAGAGGTGAGCACCTTGGTGATGGACCAGGTCTGGAGAGTAGCTGTCAAAGTGCCATCCTCAGACCAGCATCTTAACATCACCTGGGAACTCGTTAGAACTGCAGAATCTCGGGCCTCAATCCAGGTCAGCATTTTCACAAGACGTCCAAGGACACGTGTGGACAGTAGAGTTTAAGAACTGGCACAAAGGACATTCCGTGCGGTACAGGCTGCCTGTGGAGTCCAGCAGCAGTCTTATTAGGATTCATGTTTAAGGTTTCTTTTTCTTTTGGTTTTACTTTGTAAATTTTCTTTGTTCTGATACTTACTAAGTCTTCAGCTCCATGGGGAGTTAAGGGGAGGACCTTGCCCATGTTTGGAAAAAAGGTGCTTCTGGTGAACATTCTTGGTTCTGTTGTAACATCCATTTTCACTTTCTAACAATTCCCAGATTTGTCTTTGTTCACTTCTCCTCAGTACAGTCAGTGCACTTTGGGTGAAGCTGAACCTATTCTAGCTCAAGAGGTGGGTCCTGGTTGGTTCAGCCTACCAGGATATATTATTTCTTCGCCATATCCGTTGGTTCAAAGTTGGGTATTATCTTAATTGGTCTGGGTTTTTATAACAGAATACCATAGACTGGGTGGGCTAAAAACAACAGAAATTTATTTCTCACAGTTCCAGAGGCCAGAAAGTCTAAGATCAAGACAGCAGCACATTTGATGTCTGCTGAGAGCCCACTTTCTGGTTCATTGATGGTCTTCTTGCTGTGTCTTCATATGGCAGAAGGGGGAGGGGGCGCTCTCCACAGTCTCTTCTATAAGGGCACTAATCCCACTCACGAGGGCTCCCCCCCTCATGAACTAATCACCTACCAAAGGCACCACCTCCAAGTACCATTGTAGTGGAGATTAGGTTTCAAAATCTGAATTTTGTGGGGACACAAACATTCATTCTATAGCAGATATGTAATTTAAGCCAAGCAGTCAAGGTGAATCTTGGTACCGTTCTTTGGAATGCTGGGTCACACACTCTCTTTCCTGTTTAAAAAGAATGAGGAAACATGTTATTGTTGCTGGCAGACTTCCGTGGCCTTGGGGGTCAAGGGGAGCGGGCATAGAGGAGAGTCAGACATAGGGCGAAGCTAACGCCCCGCAGGTAGAGGAAGACAGAGCAAGAAATATGTGCTTGACTCTGATTCATCAGTCCTGAAACCCTCCCTGTAGATAGACCTCCTGTTACAGAAGCTGACAAATCCCCTTTACGGTCTACGACAGTTTGAGCTGAGTTTTCTGTGACCTGCGGCATGAGGAGTCTTAAGAGATATAGTTTTACAGAAGGAGTGGCATTAGCACCATTGGAGCCATGCTTGAAATACCAAGAGGCAACTGAAAAAGCACAAACTAGCTGCCTGACTCCAGGGAGCTGGCTGGCTGATTTGTGGAATGCATAAGCATTTCTTAGAGAGATTATCAAGAACTTTTGGTGAGGGCAACTTGGTAAAAGACACATTCCTGTGTTTGAGCAAAAAGAAAATCCAGACTTTTTTTTTTTTTTTTTTTTTAATCCGTAAAAGGACGTGTGATCTTTGAAAACTAGAAATATCTGGAAAAGTTAGGTCGTATAATATGTGCACTACCTTGATTATGGAGTACTTGGCACACGTAAAGGAATGAATCAGACTTAAATTCATCTCATCCCCCAAATTTCCATACCCCATTACAGCTTTATCAACACTGGAAAAAGACGTGTTAGTGAGATTAGCTGGTTCCTGCTGCTGTTTGTCCCAAGGCAGTAACTGATACCCATCATCTCTTTCCTCCATTACCTTTTCTCGGCTTCTTCCCCCTTTTCTAGCATTTCTACTGGTCTGGGTGGCTTGCATAGTGGAGTGACCCAGATTCTCATCCTCGAGGCTTCTGAGCTCTTGAATTTGTTTGTTTGTTTGTAGGTACTTTAACATTTATATTTAAAACTGGACATGAGAATACCAAGAGATGTCCCAGTGGCAAATATATTCCTCCCTGACTATATTTTATAGCAGTGGCTCTACCTCCTATGGGAATGACTTTCTGTGCCTGCAGTTCACTGCCATGAAGATCCCAAATTATATGTGACGGCTTTAGCTTAATTTTAGTGGAATTTTTACTGTGTTTCCTGCTGC
>NW_006780945.1:4528703-4548911 GCF_000442215.2 Lipotes vexillifer
CTCTGAAAACCAGGATGTCTAGATCATAGAGCCTAAAGTTGCAGGGGCAGGAAGCACACATTCTCCACATGGGTCACCAGGTGTGAGTAGGAATGGAAACACTCCTACTTCTGCCTTTGATTCCCAAACCCATGAGGTCTACCTGTTGGGAACACAGCACCATATCTGAAATGTTGGTTTAAGACATATGCTTCATCCTGAAGGATGGTGCCCTGTTTTCACAGGGTGTCTTCTCCAATCTGCTGCCTGGGGTGAACCTTCAAGAGGCCATGCTCTTTTCACCCAGCGGCTTCTGGATGGTGTGGGGTATGGCAGGAATAGCAGATCCCATGGTCATGTGCCCATTGCCACACCTTATTTGCTATGAAACATTCCCTTTGTCAGGTATGATGTTATGTGGGAGTCCCATGATACTAGATCAGATACTCTATGAGACCTGGAAGAGTGATGGTGACTGAGCCACAGTAAATGAAAAATGCAAATGCATATCCAGAATATGTCAATCCACATTCTTTCCAGGATGCCGCCAGCTGGCTGGCTGATACACAGGAGGGATTCAACTCAAGTGGGGAGGGCGGGCCATAGTCCTCCTGGGCTCTGTGGCTGGCAGGTCAGCAGCAGTAGCCTTGGTGAGAGGCAGCCCTTGCTGTTGAGCCTGTGTATAGCCTCCACCTCAGCCATCCTAGTTACTCTGTGCTTGAGCCCATTGTTCAAGCACTGGGATGTCCAAGGGTGTCAGAGGCTGGCTGACATCTACAGGCTCTATCATTCTGTCACCCTGACTGTGTCTCTGCAGTGGACATTGCTCTTTGCTCAACATGAATATGAGATACAAAGATGCTCACTCTTTGTGTTCATTCCCATTGAGTCATGCACACCTCTTCCTTAGCACTCCTGTCTATAGTCTTCCAATATTTCCAGGTCCCTATCCAATCAGCCAAGACATTTACCATTGCCCATGAGACTATGTGTATTCCTTTTTCTTTTCTTTTCCTCTTTTTTTTGAGGTACGCTGGCCTGTCACTGTTGTGGCCTCTCCCGTTGCGGAGCACAGGGTCTGGACGCACAGGCTCAGTGGCCATGGCTCACGGGCCCAGCCGCTCCGCGGCATGTGGGATCCTCCCGGACCGGGCACAAACCCGCGTCCCCTGCATCAGCAGGCGGACTCTCAACCACTGCGCCACCAGGGAAGCCTCCTGTGTATTCTTATTTTAGGTCATTTTTCTGTTCACAAAAAGTGGACAACCAGCAAAACTGGCCAAAATGCTGCCCCTAAGAGATCTTTTCCTTTATTGCTTTAGGGTCACCTTTAAAGGATGTCCTTTAGGGCCACCTCTGAATGGGGCTATAGTCCATTTTATTGGCACCTACATACTTAGCCAGTCCTTCTGCTATTGTTTATGTCTGTGATTTCATTCACAGAAATTTGCCTTTTTATGAGCTTGGTGATACTGTTTGTGAACTCCTTGGTAGATCTTAACCTGTGTGGTATCTGAAGGCCTGAATTGGATAGGTTTTCTCCGTAGAAGACTTGCTTTTACTGGTATCCAGGAGTCTTTGCTGAATTGCAGAGTCTCAGCCCATCACCAGAGTTCTAGACTCACCTTCCTCCTTTCTGTAGTTGGTTCCAGCTCAGTGTCCCAGTCACCCTTTTTGTGTCTCCAAGAATGAATCGCATCTAAAGCCTGATCTAAAGTTATTTTGCAGTGGGAGGATCCCTCAGAGAACCCTAGTTAACATAATGGCAGAAGGAGTGAATTTAAGTCTCCAGAGCGTTTATCGCCATTGATGTAAGGGAGATTTCTTAATGAACAGAAATCACCAGAAATATAGAACTGAAAGCAGTCACTGATTTCTCTATTATGATGTAATAATAGTTCCCATTGTATGCTTTGCATAAGTTTTCTCGTTTAATCCTAACAAGACTCCTGTAAGGTAGCTGCTGTTACCCTCCCTGATTCCAGGTGAGGAAATGGAGGCACAGAGAACTTACGTAGCTGGCTGAGTGTCACACAGCTAGAAAATCATAAACCTGGGCTTTAAACTCAGATATTCTGGCTTCAGAGCGCAGGCCAATGTGACACTGGCTTCCACAGTGTTAGGATCTGTCTGGAAAAGACAACAGAGACGGAGTAGTCTTGGCTGAAGGTGATATTATTATATGCGATGCATTTACGCAACCTGACTTTCAGACTTCTCTAGAAAGTTCTCTGTAACCATTTATCCATTGCTCCTAGCACTTTTCTAGGAGCTTTACTTTAGTATTTGAATTCTGAGGTCATTTTCAGCAACAAACCTATTGTTAATGTTAAGTGTCCTTAACTATGTCCCTCTTCTATCTGTTGTCCTGTATTCTTGCTGCAAAACCCATTTAACAAACATCACCGCCTTTCCATGTAATCCGTACTTCAAATAAAAAAAAAATAGCCACAAGGAAAAGAAACAAGCAAAAACATGAGGTGAAGAAAGCAAACTGTTTGTCAAGAAATTAATTTAAATACGGCTGCTCAGATAATTGAGGTTGCTAATACTACATTCAAAAGAGTCATGTTGGACGTGACATCCCCTCTGAGGAGAAAGCACAGAGAACTCTCTTGCCTTGTTCTGAAATCGTCAAGAAAACAGTGCTGGGAAATACTCTAATCTCTCTTCACTAGGTTGGTATATCAGTTTTAATTGATACTGTTTGCCGAAAAAGGTTTGTTGGCAAATGTTTCACCCTCATTCTATGCCAAGAAACCGCTCCTCAGTGGATAACAATAAAAGAAAGTAGTTTACAATATAAAGTTCAATATTAAAGGAAAGTTAATAAGAAGTAAAATACACTGAGTACACTTGGCCGAAGAAGCAGAGTGTCGAGCTACAGGAAGTCTTCTGCAGTGATTTTATAACGTCTGTGGGTCTGGAATTAAACTGCTCGTGAAGGGTCTACTACAGGCCCGACCTTCCACCTTCAGCCACAAGAGGACACGTGCATTTGCACTTCTTCTGTGGGACACTTTTCCCAACACGTTAGATTTCTTGACTGGTATTTGTATTCTACACTGTGAGCTTTCAACATGGTTTTATAGGACAGATGGACAGCTGGGGGCCAGGTGGACGGAACCACCGCAAACGATTGTTATACCACCACGACTTAACAAAAAGTAAGCAAAACATCCACAGAAGTAACCAGACCTAGACACATGGCAAATGCTTGTCAGCAATATGTACCCTGCCCCCAAAAGAAAGAAAGAACGAAAAGAACTTTCCCAGAAATCAGTAATTTACAGTGGCATGGCTGGCTTTGTTAAGCTTGACTTAGATCAGAGTTGGAAAACTGTTGCAATGTTCAAAATGATGACGACAACAACAACAACGAAAAAAAAAACAGGTGGAAATCACAGCAGGGATCATTTTAAGCATTCCCTTGAAACTGTTGCAAAGAGATCACAAAACGACACAGATCTAGAGAGTGAAATGACTGCAGTTCCAGAACCGTGCTTGCACTTCCACGCTGAATAGCGCCAATTCATACACACTCACACGCCACACACACAAACACACACTCACATGAAATGGAATAAACTATATACAGAGGAGAAATATATCAGCTACTTTATGTTTTAACAATCAAAGGTGTCATAAAAACAAACTTGAGGGAACATTCAACATTTGACTTGTGGTCCTTTAAGCAAAAGTAGTTTTAAATTTTTCACTTACAGAGAATTAGCCTTAAAGGCAGCAGGGGTTTTGTTTTTGAGGGGTTTTTTTTTTTTTTTCTTTTTTTGTCTTCTTTTTCTTCTTAAAGAGACCATAGCAAGCATGACTGAACAAAGAATAAACTTCAAAGTCTTCTTCTTTGGTAGGAAGTGCTTTCGAACAAAAATCATAAACTTTTGTCAATGAGACCTTTGTTAGAAATGATGAGCACCTTTCCCCCACCTCTTGTTAAAGTCGTTAAAACTAGAGGAGGTTTCTCCACCACACAAAAGAATCCCTCAGTCAGAGGAAGAGTCCTGTCCTAACAAACCTTCCCTTTGCCCCAAGCATTTGTCCTGGCACGGAGCTGAGAAGTGATTTTGTAATATATCACAAATGAGGAAACATGGGGCTGCCCTTCCCCACCCCCTCTTTTCTTTCTTTTATTTATTTATCCATTTTAATCTGTACCATCCTGTCCTCTAACAGATCTTTGGGGAATTTCTAAGGCAAGGTATTGTAACGAACACATGACAGTTGGAAAATCAAAACAGATTTACATAAGACAACTGCACTGTTTCTTTAACCGTATTTCACAGGAGTGGGGAAATCTATTTTCTGGAATTCAGAAAAAAGCGTCTCCCATCCCACTGTCCACCTTTCAGATCCCAGTTTGAATACTCCCCCAACAACTCAGATTGGTCAGAAAAGGATCAGACGAGTAGTAGAAACATTCTATTTTGTGGTAGACGGCAGTGCTATTTTTGTTGCTTCCAAAGGCAGCCTCTCTAGGGCTATATTTGATGGTTAGAAGAAATAGTCCAGACCAGAAAGGTTTGGCGTCAGTCTCTTCACGAGAAGTATAGAAGGGTAAGTGTAAGGAATTTTGGTTGGTAGCTATCATTTTAACTAAAATCGTAACGATAAATATCTTTAATGAGGGCAATCAATGCATTCATTTGAACCTGTAACGGACATAATTATCACTTGAGATTTACCTCCCCTTATGATATTTCATCCCCCGCCCACCCCAGGTCCATTTTTCCGTCAACTACAGGTTGTTTTTGACTCTGCTGATGGAAACGAGGTCCTGCATTTCAGCCTTGACTTGTCAAAACAAAGGAAATGATATTTGGCGATTATCAGTCTTTTCTTCGCCTAGATTTTTAGCGGTGTGTTATGCAAATAGGGAGCGTAGAACGCAAGTCTTAGTTTTTGTCCTGTGGAACAAAGACGGTTTCTAATGCGGAAAGTGGGAAGGAGGGTGACCCAGGCTGAAGTGGGCATAGCAACTTATGTTTGTAGTAACTGAAAAATGAGAAGGAAACTTACAATGGGCGATTTGACAATCGGCTGCCCTGGCGGGTTGAATTCTTATAAATGAGGGGCCATCCTTTCCCCCCGTCACACCCACTCAGCTTTAGGCAGGCGTGGAGATAGGAATTAGACACCTGTAACAACAGAGGACCACAGTGAACCCTTTATGAAAGAATTAGTCCTGGCAAGGACAATCCCATCTGTTTAAATTACTGCTACAGCCTTTTAATTTTCCAAGTTATAATGATGTTGCCATAGAAAGAAACTTTCTTAAAGAACAAGTCATTACCTTTTTTCCCATCATTTCACATCAGGCTTGTTGCTGTCCAGTTCTACTGAGAACATTTCATCAAATAGGAATAAAATGAGGAAATTGTAGAAATTAAGAAACTGATCAATAGCGCTTTGACTAATCATGAAATCCTGAGTAATACATTACTGCCACCTGTACAGAATGAAATCCACAACCTCTCTGTTATGCTTTTCCCATCACAGCTTTGAAAGAGGACCAACGATAGAGACACTTGACAAAAGGAAGCTTTCCCCTCCATCCCCTTGGTATTGCAAGAGAAAGTCTTGCAAAATATCTAGTTCCTCTTACAGCTGCCTTAAAATGTCTTTATTTCGGTTAGTGAAAGTAGACAACCATATCGTCTGACTTTAGAAGGATGTAGTCCGATGACGTGAGTTCATCTTCCTCCCGTTGAAAGGATTAAGATGTTTCAAATTCTTCATTCTACTATTAGACCATATGGAGGCCAGGGACCAGGAGATACATGATGCCCGATTTTCCTAATCCCCCGTGTTTAGTAAAATACTTAAAAAACGCCAAGGCATTTAATCATCATCTATTGACTTAAGCCTCACAGCGCTCTTCTAAGAGGGCTTTAGTTCAAAAGGTCTACCTTAAGCACAGGTCTAGACTGAGTAAAATGTTTGGCTGGGAAAATCAAGTTCACAGGTGGCAATCCTTCCCTCTGACATTCAAAAGCCTACTTCCTATCTCCACCCAAAACATTTCCAAACTGCTACTGAACAAGCAATAGATACATCCAAGAAGCATGTTTCGATCTATCGGGTATTTCAGAAATGTAATTCAGCCCCACCAAAATCTTTTAATCTGATATTTTATTATTAAATATCATTTCATAAGGAAATATGAATACTCCGGAAATGTTTTAAAAACTAAAGTGAATTGTTTTCTTCTGCAAGAGTCTACCTTTACTTTTTTGTAGATTACTTGTTAACAGCGATTTTTCTAAAACTTTAAACAGGAGTAGAAATACTGATGTTTCGCACATTCTGGCAATGTGTTCACCATCAGTAACAGCACAACAAGATGACAATGAATATATGGTATTGAAAATAGGTGTAGGAGAAATATAGCATTTAGCGTGTGCTTGCCCAGGGTATGAAGGATGCCTCTGTTGCCTAAGATTTGTGAGTATTAGAACAAGTCCCTCAACTTCTGAAACTTAGTTTCTCTTCCCCAGCCCTTGGTTGCTGTGAAGATTAAATGGTTCAGTAGATATGAATCACTTAGCTCAACTTCTGACACACAGTAGGCACTTCATACCTCTAAATCATTCTTTCTCTACATTGCCTGAGCCACTGCACTACCTTTTTTTTTTTTTTCTTCCCCTGAAAGGCTAAGCTTAGATTCTTGCTACCTGTGATTTAATTATTGTCGGCGAATAATGTTACTCATACTTCTCTTAAATCTATTTATTCAAAAGGACTGAAATTAGGATCTAGAAGAGATTCGAACACTGCCATGTTCATTGCAGCACTGTTCACAATAGCTAAGATGATCTCGAAACAATCTAATTATCCTCCTAGGGAAGAATGGATAAAGAAACGCTGTGTATACATGCAATGGGATATTCTTTAAGCTTAAAAAAGGAAGGAAAACCTGCAGTAAGTGACAACGTAGGTGGAAGTTGAGGATTTTATGCTAAGTGAAATAAGCCCGGGACAGAAGGGAGAATACTGCATTATTACACTTACGTGAAGTGTCTGAAGCAAGAAGCAAAGAATAAGAAAGTGGTCGCCAGGACCTGGTGGGAGCGGAAAGTGAGGGGGTGCTAATCACTATGTATAAAATTATTTCAGTTACTCAAGATGAATAAGTTCTAGAGATTTGCTGTACAGCGATGTGCCTACAGCTATAGCGATACCACATTATACACTTAAAAGTCTTTTAAGAGGGTAGATCTCATGTTAAGTGTTTTTGCCATAATTAAAAAAAAAAAGAAATTAAAAAAAAAAAAGAAAAAGAAATTTAGTGTGTGCTCTCATATGGGAACAATCCCAGTGTTCTGTTAAAACAAAATAGCTTTGCACTTAAGTGCAAAATTTTAAAAATAAGTTTCAGAAGTCCTTATTTCTTTAGAGTTTCATATTCATAAGAATCGAGCCATTACCCAACAAATTCTCTTATTTTATACATGCATAAATAGATGTCCAGAGATGTTCGGGGCTTCTTCAAGGGCAGATACTGGTGAGTGATTCAGTAACAAGAAGAGGGTCTTTCCTGTCTGCCACCCAGCCAGAAAGATCAGCATAAAAGGGAAGGACATTTGCATAAGCAGGAGATCAAATTCGGGCTTCCTTACATAGGGCAGTTGGAATAACCAAAGATCAGATAGCTTTTCAGCCTGTTTCGGCACCTGCCCATTCTGAAGTATGTACAACTGAATACATGATGGGTTTTGCATAACTGGCTCCTGTTCTTCTTGCTGATTTTGTCATCTGTAGGCAAACACAATATAAGAGACTTGGTATAAAACAAAGACGTCAAGAAGGTTCCTGAATTCAAACCTAAGTCCCAGTTCAGTCTATTATTTTCAGAAGCGGACAGGCTAATGTTTTCCTTGATCCATTTCCATGTTTACTAGGAGACAACACTGTTACATGTGATTGCATCAGAAAATATGGGAAGAGTTCTAGAAATTGACCCTGCCACGTGATTTCAGAAGACTCTGCTCTGTCACCAGGGAGTTGACAAGCACAAACAAGTTCCAATAAAGAATGAGCTGCCACTAGCAACTGCAGAAAACTGAACCAATTTCCAAATTGGGATGAGAAGGTTCTGATTATGTTTCAGTGAATGTATATATGAATATATATGAATACATCAACTGCAGCATCAACAGCAACTCTTTTTTGTATTCCCATGGAAGGTATTGCTTTCAGACACGCTTGGTCTAAGCAGAAGCATCTCTCACTTCACATAGTACCTCTGAGACCTTTGGCGGGGAGCTGGGATTCGTCTGGGCACCCTCCCTCCGCTTTTGGTGCCTTTCCTTCCCCTTCCCGGGCATTTCATTCCTCACCCCATCAGGTTTTAATCTTGCTCTCACTTTTCAAGGACTTCCCTTTAGGTGTTTGTGATAATGGCTTAAATCATTCTTACTCCCAGAGGTATTAGTTTAGAGGTTTTAGCATTTTACTGTGGAGCTCAGAAACCTGGAAAGCCTTCGGGAAAGAAATTATTTGATGACCCTGGGACAGAGAAGTTTGAGGAAATCTACAGGTAGACAGCCTTTGGAGGTTCTGGGTGCCCAGCAGGTCAGAAAGGCTTGGTTTGCCTTCATAAGTTTGGCCCTGGCTTCATATGACAGCCTCTGAAATATCTGGGGTGCTTGAGAATGAGCCTTCACCTTCTCTCACAGAGGAATGGAGAAGGCACTCCTAGGGCAGAGATAAGCTAAAACAGAGAGGAGTGGACGTTTTAGATAGCATAGTTGAGAAGACAAAGCTAAAATACACAAAATCACTCCTTCACTCATAAGTATATGCCTTTCTTTATACTTTCTTTTCTCTTCCGTTCTTTTTCTTCCTTCCTTCCTTTTTTCTTCCATTCTTTCTTTCTCTGCCTCTCTCTGTCTCTCTTTTGCTCTCTTTCTTTCTCCTAAATAATATAAGCTTGACCCTTTTTCTCTGTTGTAAACACTTGGTGCAATTTTCAAGGAAACTTTCTCAGCCGTAAATAAGACCTACTTGAAGTAGATCATCCTGCAAATGAATTAAGTAAAATGCTGAGCCTTTGAGTTTGGGTTTTAATGTCTTGTGATTAGCTGTAAGCTTATAACTGTCAGCTATAAGCAGATTTCTATGGAAGTTGCCATTCATCTTATCTTCTCATTTAAAATGGAGTCTTATTTAGTAAAAATATATATATATATATATATATATATATATATATATATATATATAAAACTGACTACCCACTAAGTGCCAGGCCCCATTCGAGGTGCTGGAAATACAACAGCAAAGTAGCTAGAGAAGTTCTTCTTCTCCATGGTAAATACCAGGAATAAAAACTAGCAAAATCCTGATGAGAGACCCGCTGGTGGCTTATCAGAGAGTGACTGGGGAGGTACTGTAAAATTTGGGTGTTCAGAAGAAGTCTCTTTGAGATGATATTTTAGCTGAATGTGCAGAAGACGTCACCAAAGCAAAGACTTCAGGAGCAGCTGGTTTGGTCCTCCTAAAATAAAAAGCAGTGTGATGTGTTTAAGGCACAGCATGAAGGTCAGTGTGCAGCAGTTTAGTGGGCAAAAGAGAAATCGGTGCAGAATGAGACACAGTCACGGCTCTGTAGGGCTTTGTGAAGGACAAGAAGCACCTTTGATTGATTCTACTTGTTGAGGGAGGCCCTTGTAGAGTTTTAAGGGGAGGAGTGATCCAATCCAGTTTATGTCCTGAGTACCACTACGATTTCTTGGGCAGAGGTTCAGTTGCAGAAGAGCCAGAGAGAAAGGAAGGAAAACACTTCGGAGACCATTTCGGAATTCCAGGTAAAAGCTGATGGAGACTTTGGCTAGGGGTGTGGTAGCGAAGGCGCAGAGAAAACGAAAAGATTTTTGTCTGTCTTTTGAAGGTAGAGAATGAATTGGATGGAGAGTGAGGAAAAGAGATAAATCAAGCATCCGTCCCGTACATCAGTATTTGGCTTCAGCAATAGGATGGCTGGTGTTGTGGCTCATTCCGGTAGGAAAAAATCTGTGAGACGATAGTATTACTGGGAAAACACCAATAATTTGCTTGCTAGATGTGAAATTATAGATGCCTGTTCTTTTAGGCATCCATATAAATAGCAAGAAGGCAGTTGGGATTCTGAGTAGAAGTGAATAGCAGTGTGTAATAGGATTAATGGTTCTTCAATTAATTTTTTTTCTTACTTTAAAAAATATTTTGGAAGTAATTTTCCTTAAAAATCCCCCAAGTTATAACCAAGTAGTTGGCCGATAAAATGTTTTGTGTAATAATTCAGTTCCACCCAGTTTTAAACCCTCATCATTTCTCATCATCCACCTGCTCTGGAAATGGGGCAGCCTTTCATTTGAACAATAGAGTCAGTGGTAAAAGCTAATACCCATTTATTTGTTCCACTGTCGAACAGAAAGCCCTGGAAATTCGTGGGGGTTCATCGAATCTTGGCCTTAAAACATTGCATCTCGTGGAATGTTCTAATGAGAAATAGGAGTCCCTTTAAGAAGGGAACGTGACAGATCAGCCACAGAAGCTCACCGGGCGTCCCTAGTTCTGCAGAAAGAAGGTGCTCTTTACCTTCTAATTAGCTCACCTTCTCTCTTTCTTTTTTACTGCTACAAGTCCCTTGATTCATTAAAAATTCATGAATGCTTTTACATTTTCTGTAAATAGTAGTTGCAGAAAAGTACTTTCTAACAGAAGAGACATTACTCATTTTCTCAGGGGAAAAACAACCACCACTCATTAGACCATGACATCAAATCTAGGCTGTCAGTGGGATTATTAAAAGCCATACGATGCTTCTCGATGACTCTTATTTCTATTATTCCTGCAATTATTTTTCATACACCACTGAACTATAATAGAGAAATATGTTTGCAATCCTTTATGACAAAAAGAGTAAAATCTTGGCAACAGCAGTTTTAATGGTGTGGGCCCTGGCTTGAGCTTGTGTCACGAGTAACCAGGCAAGACACGTGATCAAACCTACAGGCCCCCCCCCGCCAACCCCGTCAGATGAAGACCACGTTCCCAAACGTGCTCTATGAAAATGCCAAAGACCCCTTCATGAACTTTCTGAATTTGAATTATTAGGATGATCCTGGTAAATTATAGGGGGAAAAGAGTCTTTGTAAGTTAATGTTTCATCTTGGGGACATAAATGATTCAAAAAAATATATAGATAACTTTTTTAAGACCACTAGGGTGGAAGTCTAAAACAATTTTGTTTCTATCGTTTATTTGCCTTATCAAAGGATTTTCTGAATTTCCTTCTGATAGGAGTATCCTTTTTCCTTTTACATTTAAATTTGTGTCTGAATTTTCTTACGTATTTGATAGGATATACTTAAAATAAATTAAAAATGAAAGCTTACATGTAAAGAATGTGTGCAAACTGTACTTTCACATACTTGAGAGAATTACACTTTCATTTATCTGACAGGATATTTGCCAAATATCTTGAAGTCCTGTATTGAGGACTCTCGGTGCCTAGGTTGAGCCTATGAACACCAATGGGCTTGTTCAGATAGAGCTCACCTCCTGACACCCACAGTATGTATTCAGTGGATGTAATTAGGAAGTGTTCTTTTTTCCTCCCTGCTCTACTTCCTGCATGGGGTGGAATCCTGGCCTGAAAGCCTGCCTAACCCTTGCTCGTCACTTCTCCTTGGAACTCTTCTCTGGATGCATATTTACAGAAAGTCCCTGGGGGTTCCACTTCTGCCCAGTTACTTCCTAGAACCATGATCCTCCATGTCACAAAACTAAATATAAAGACTTCAGCTGGCTAGAGGGAAGATAACACTTGTGAACAACATCTGATCAATGAGAACCCTCCTGGTCACAGGGCTGGGGTGCAGCCTCCCAGCTTTCTGAGACACTGCCTTCCAGCAGCCACTGTGTATCAGAGTTAGACTGATGGCAAGTGTCCATCCTGGTTAAAGACTCCTGTTGCAGTGTGTCCCCCCCCGCCCCCGCCCACCCCAATAGCCCAGCTCCTCTCGTTGCAAGGCCTGGATGACACCCAAGTTTGCCACCTCCGTGATTTTTGACTGCAGGGAACAATCCATCAATATTCTATTCCCAGACCTTATGTTCCAAAGTTAATTTCCTTCCCAGATTAACATACTCCTGAAGGCTTTTGTTTAAGTTATGCAAAAGTCCCTTCTGGTACAGATTACTTAGATGATTAATTGGTCACTACTTAAATATTTTCAGAAATCCAAATCCATTATCTTGGTTTGTACTCAGATTCTTAGCCATCTGCCTTATATGGTGAGGGTTAGACCAAGGTGTGGTTTGGTCATCACTCAGGTTCCTGGAGGCCACCTGAAACTGGGTAGAAGAGATTAACTGTTATTCCCAAGTCCTACGCTGCCAATTGGGCGTGGAGCTGCTAAGTGTAAGTACTAACCTCTTCAGCATGGACTCATCCCTGCCGGGCGCCAGATCAGCAAAGTGGGACCTAGCAGAAACTGGTTGTCATGGGCTGAATATTGCTAATCAATCCTTTGATTAGCATAGGTGCCAACATCTAGATTTTTTGGAGTCTGGTGTGAGGCTTTCCATTTGTCCTTAATAAGCTTTTTCATATTATGGTTTTTTGAAATAATTTTTAATCTTGACTTCCTTATTTATTATTTATGACTTCATTATATGCTAGAGGCAGTAAAGCATCATGCTTGGTGAGACAGACTCTAGAGCCAGACAACCTGGGCTCATAGCCCAGATCCAAACTTATTGGCTGTGTGACTTTGGGCCAGTTACTTAACCTTCCTGTGCTTCAGTTTCCTCTTCAATTATGGCAATAGGGTTTTGTGATTACTAAACATCTTAATGAAAAAAAGAAGTGCAAAGAACACAAAGTACTAAATACGTAGAAGAATTCTTATTGTTAATTAGATATCTGTCCCATAATTTAACTTATTTAAAATTTAATAAATACGCCTTTTCTGAAAGTTGTTTATCACTTTTGTCAAAAAATGATAAAAATGTCCTACAGGACAGGGTTTGCATTGTTCACTAAAAGTAGACCATTTTACTTGGATGTTTTTGATTGACACTTCTTAGATATTACAGGTCATTCAAATATAAATTTACCCAATAATATTATCCTATATAACTGTCTCCACCGTATTAACCATTCTAACCTGGAAAATTGCCAAGTAATTTGTTGAATAAAATCGCTCTCTATATATTTCACCTGACGTACATTTTTATTTCATTAAAATGTAAACTGTAGTTTCTTCATGTGATTTTTTTCTTTAGGACCTGTGTGACCTTCTAGTTTTGATTGCATATTTTCTGCCATTTGTTGGACAGTGTGTTCTAGAATTTTTCAAAGGAGAGACACACTGATTCTAATACACATTTATCAGAAATTTTCCAATCTCTGTCTTTGAAGTCAAGTTAACATTTTACTTATGTCTCCTGCTCTTTGTGACTCTAAAGATTTCTGACAGTTGCTTTGAGATCAGTTCTTTGTATGTTATAGTTGATCTTGTACCAGAAATGCTAGAAGTCATTTATGCACACAATTATCTAATTTCTATTTTACTACTTGAATATGGGCTTCAATAAGGGGCAAAACTGCTTTTACATTTGAGAACCACTGATGTACATTACGCTTGCTTGCATGTAGAAAATTTCTGAAAAACCACATTAGAAAAACTAAGTGATTGCTTCGCTGGAATGGAGGCAGGTGAGGGACAGTAACTTTTATGCTATCTGAAGATTTTATATAATTTGACATGATTTTAATATAATCATAAACACATTTATAACATATATTCTCAAGTCATTCTGGTTTTTAACAACCCTGACAATGTTCTTTCACAGTTTTGTAAAATTTTCTAGTTGTCCTTGATTATATCTCACTCCTCCTACTTTTTTGTAATTCCTTTTTCTTTTTAATCTCGTGGGAGAAGGAATGCTCAGTGCTGCCACATTGATTTCTTTGGTTCCCATGTCACCCACCATTATTGGGATTGGTGACTGTGTGATAAATGTTTCTTTCTTTGTCTGGGACTCTCTTTTTCTCTCTGTGCCTCTTCGGTTATTACTCATTACTCAGACTCTAAATCTGGATTATACTCGTATTTTCACAAAGTTTTTAAAATAGACTTTTCTAAAGTTCGCATTATTTGTTCAGATCTGCATTGCTTCCTGTAGCTCTAGACCTTGTATTGTTTTGTTTGTTTGTTTAACTTGCTAAAGGAAGAAGGTTTATTGACTACAAAGAATTGACAGCATTTTCTGCATGGTAATCAAATGAGTCATCACATTTGTATGTGACTTTCTTCCAAATGAATGGGAAGGTGCGTTTGATTGCCCAGATAGAGATTATATTTCAGTAACAGAAAAGGCAAGAGGACAGACCTTTTTCTTAGGCTTGTTCATTTTTCCAGGCAGGTATATAACACCTTCTCTTCTCAGAGAGTATTTGGCTTATGCTGTCTCTTGTGTATCACATTAATTGCTTTGAGGTTTCTCTTCCAGGGAGTGGAGACTGGTGCTAAGTATTTTGCTGCGTTAGACCTTGTATTGTTTAACCAAAGTGTCATTTCACTGGGCACAGCTGAGCTTCCAGCTGGCGACAGTCAAAAAATAGCAGTTTCTACTTAGAACAGACCTGGCAGCTAGGGAATCCCAGAGTAGCAATCCTCATTTCTAAAACTGGTTCTGATATTCCATTTAAAACATACAGTATATTTTTATTTAGAAAATATTTATTTAGCTGTCAGAAACACTTCAGCTAATCACTACTCTTTAAAAGGGCTGGGATCTGGATACACCCTCAGACATCTTCAGAACCCAGGTTTTTCATAAGATGAGTGCAGTGAACTATAGTTGAAGAACGCTTTATAGTTTCCCCGTGTGGAATTTTCTTGTCACCTACTGTATACACGACACAAATATCTCAGTCCTTTGCATCTTCTAAGGTCCTATTCTGCCTTGTCGGCACCCCCTTATCGTGCATGGTAAACAGAGACACGCCTTCAACAAGGGGAAGTGGGGAAGATCAAGGGGACTCAGTGACTCAGTTTAATCTTCTTATGTACCCAGACTGAGCGATTTCAGCAACTACAGAGTCAGACATCTCTTAATGGCGGAAATTAGAAAGCCGCGATAAGATAAGAGGAAGAGGACGTGGTAACTGATTAGCTGTAAGGGCCCCGGGAACAGACTGACCATGAGAAAATCAATGGACGTTTTTTTTTTTTTTTTTTCTTGCTGTTTCTAAAGCAAATGGCATCTAAGAGAGAGTTCAGAATCAAAGCTAAATCAATAGCCTAGGAAGAGAAATCTAGGTTAAGGGGATCCATGATCGACTGCGCAATGTCAAACTACGACCTCGATAATCTTTCACTTTTTTCTTCTGCCTTCTTTCTTCCTCTCCTTGGTGTTGACTTCATTTTAGAAATTATGTCTTCCAGAATATTTGTATTGAATGCTTCTCCCTGGAATCATTACGTAGATGCACACATATGGTAATATATGTTAGTCTCTATGTTATGATGTGCACCCATGGACACACATATATTTTTCTTCTCATCACTTTGGCTCTTGTGTACTTTATGTTTGAGAATTATTTTGCTTGATGTTCTTCCAGGGTTTCTAATTCAAGTGTGTGTTCCAAGCACTGAGTCCTCTTTCTTTTCTGCTTTCCTGCCATCCAGTGTTCCTCACCCAATTCTCTTCACTCTCCCCTACAAACCCTATGTTCTGACAATATGTGTGTTCACGTATGCTTATGTATATGCCACAGTCAATGCAAGATTCTGCAAACATATGTTAGAAACATTTATGACCCACTGAAATTTCTGAACAGTATCGGGCAAACAATAATAAAGATGAAAACACTGGAGATGCGCAGTCACTATGTCCTGTGGGGCGAGTCACTCAGTGCTTCTTATCCACCAGCTGCTTCAGCATATCCCCTCATCCACTGCCTCACAGAGGAAAATTCCGGCAAACCTTACACCTAGATCAGAATAAAAAGGAACAACCTACTTATATTTTTATGTGAGACTACAGAAATAATAGGTAAATTTGGCTTTCCTGGAAAATAAAGAACCATAAAGATTTAGTTCTGGAAAGGACTTTGTATATAGCTTTGTATGTTCTAACCCTTTCATTCAAGGTCAATCAGATTATCATTTTGTATGTGGGCACTAATTTGCCGAAGAGTGTTGTTATTATTTTTTAACTCCCAGAAAAATATAAACTTACCCATTTCAGCAGAGAAATATACATTAGTTTCATTTGTCACCGCTGAAGACTTGTGAACATATCCTGGATGTTGGTGCAATGAGCCAGTCTATGGAAAAGCTTCTAAAGAAGCTCTTTGACATTTGCAAAGCTTGTTTTCTGTGAGAGTCCCAGTTATGCTCAAACCGAGCTGATTTTAAACTGCTCAGTTTAAAATCACGAGGAGATGCTGTCTGGATCCTTTCTCAACTCAGCACTTCTCAGAGTAGGGCCAGCCTACTACAATGCCTGGAAAATATGTTTTTATTCTTCTGTTTCAGAGAAATACTAAATAAGTTGACTGAAGCTGTCAGTAATGAAACTAGTGATCCAGAGAGTTTATCTAGTTCATTCGCCCTGTATTAGTTACTTTGAAGTATTATATAAATTTTGGTGATCTGGAAAAGTGATACCAAGAGAAATCTCAGCTAGCCTATGTTAATATTTGCTCAAAACAGTGAGTCACATAAACTCGGATTTGCCTCTTTGGGCTGCCGATTACTGTCGTATTGTCTAAGTCTCTGTATAATTTGAGGCAGTCATCTTTGTCTAGCGTGTGGAAGAGTGCCTTGTTCAGGTTAACGGGAGACCTCTGTCTTGATACTCCTGCTGGAGAGCTGACTTCGGTTTGCATTTGCAGGAGTAAGTTGTGTCATCAGTGTTACCTGGTAAGCGTGCTTGGCTTGCCTTTTCGTTCCTCTCCGCGACACATGTCCACGTATTGGCTCACAGGCAATTCTTCTAAGAAACAGTTATTTGCCTTCCTTTTCTCATACGCTGTCTATCTAAATCAGAAGGAATGTCAGAAAATGACCTTCAATTAGAAAAGACCTAGGGGCTACCAGAATAATCTACCTTGTCAAAACCAAAAAGTCTTCATTTTCTTTCCTACAGGAAAAAATATGGGGTGTGTGTATTCTGTTTTGTTGTGCTTGGCCTTTAATGATTTCAGGAGTTTCTTTGGGTTCTAGAGATTATAATGTGCTACACTATCATGCCATCTGCTTATAAGATGAAACTGTTTACAAGGCAAGTCATGATCGGCAGCTGGGGCACATTTCTCCTCTCTGGACAATCCCGGAGCAGTGGCTCCAGGCAGTAACAAGAGTGCAGTGAGTGGATAAGAGCCTGGCTATGGCGTCAGGCCGACGTGAGCTCAAGTGCAGGCTTTGCAACATGCTGAAGTATCTGTCTGGGCAATTCTCCTCATCTGTAAATAGAAGATAATAAAAGAACCTGTCTCATATGAGAAGCGAAAGTAATATTACGGGGTAAGGCACCCAAGGAGAGGACCTGGCACAGAGAAAACAGACCACACACATTTATAATTACTATTGTATAGTTAAAAATCCACCGTGCGCCTCTGTGGAAAACAGTACGGTGGTTCCTCCAAAAAAAATGAAACATAGAATTACTATATGATCTAGGAATTTTACCTCCAGACATATTTCGAAAATAATTGCTGGCAGAGATTCAGATAGCTGTACACCCATGCTCAGAGCAGCGTGGTTCACAGTAGCCGAAAAGTACAAACAGCTCAAATGTCCATCGGCAGATGAATAGATGATCAAAATGTGGTATATAGACATACAATGTAATAGAACTCAGCCTTAAAGAGGATGAAATTCTGACACGTATGCCGCAACGTGAATGAACCTGAAGACGCTATCTATGCTAAGTGAAATCAGCCACAGGCTGAAAAGGACACGTATCGCATGATGCCCCTTACATGAGGTCCCAGCCTAGTCAAATTCCTAGAGACAGAAAGCAGAATGGTGGTTGCCACTGGCTAGAGGAAGGGGAAGTGGAGAGTTAGTGTCGAACGGATAGAGTTTCTGCTTGGGAAGATGCAAAAGTTCTAGAGGTGATTGGTGATGATGATTGCACAACAGTGTGAATGTACTTAATGAACAGTCCACTTAAAACTGGTTAAAAGGATACATTTTACCATATATATATATATATATATATATATATATATATATATATATACACACACACACACACACACATACATATATATATCTCTTGCAGTTTTTTCTAAACAGCCAATTTGTTAGTCTTTTGTAGCCAAAACAGCTTATTCTTCCAACCTAGGAGAGGTCCTTAACATATCCCAGCCCTTCGTCATGATTGTGATGATTAAGTGGTTGACTGTTAATTCCTTGTGATTTCTATTTGGTAGAACTGTAGAAATACAGTGTTGGTGGAAGGGGTGGGGAGGGACAGCGTGTTAGTTGGCTAGGGCTTCCATGACAAAATACCAACGTCCAGGTGGTTTAAACAACAGAAATTGATTTTCTCCCAGTGCTGGAGGTTGGAAGTATAAGATCAAGGTCAGTGTCTTCTGAGGGCCATGAGGGAAGGCGATTCTCCAGGCCTCTCTCTTTAGGTGGCAGGTGCCCCCCACCCGCTCCCTCTTCACATGCTTTTCCCTCGTGTGCACACAAGTCTGATATCTTTCTGTGTGTTCTAGTCTCCTCTTTTTATGAGGACACCGGCCAGCTCCTGTTAGAGGCCACTTTGATGGCCTCGTTTTTACTTACTCGCCTCTTTAAAGGATCCTGTCTCCAAGTACAGTCACATTCTGAAGTAGTGGCATTGAGGGCTTCAACGTACGACGTTTGAGGCATATGGGGCACAATTCAGCCCATAACAGAAGGCAATAAAACAGAAGAGATTTTACTGTAAATTGTGCTTGAGAAATAAAACTAATTATTTGGGTCTCTACATTGACTCATTTACTTTTTCAAAAAGAGTTATTGAGAGTCTTTGGTGTCCCAGGCATTCATCTAGAAGCTGGAACCACAGTGATGGAGCAATGCAAGATCTGTAATTGCTCAGGAAGCAGGAGCATACAATCAACCAGTGGCTCAGTGAATCAAGAGTATAATTCTCTGTAGCGATAAGTGTATGACGGGTGAAGGGTCATGTGCTGATGGTGGGATGGTGGTGGCGTGATAACTGGATGATGTAATCTAGGAAGATCTCTCTGAAAGGAGTGGCATTTCAGCAGACCTAAAAGAAATGAGGGTTCAGCTTTGCAAATATCTAAAGAAAGAAGATTTGAGTTGAGGGACAGCAAGGGGAAAGTCCCTGAGGAAAGAATAAGCTTGACAGGTCCACAGAATGGGAAGAACACCAGTGTGACTGCAGTGGTCAGCAAGGGGGCAGTGGTTGCAGAGGAGCTGGGAGCGTTCAACAGGGGCCAGATCGTGTAGAACCTTGAAGGCTGTGAGATAGATCTTATTCGGATGTTATTCTAAATGCAATGGAGGACATTTGGGTCTTTTCTAAAAACAATGGAAGGCACTAGCGGGGGGGGGCGGGGGAATACAGAGGAGAGAGATGATCTGATTTATATTTCTAATAGATCACATAGCTGGACTTCTGAACAAGCTGGATGCCTTATACATTACTCCCACCATCTCTTTAAAGTTTATTCAATGGGAATCATCTTGCCCTGGTCGTGGGACATTCCTTCCCACTCCTGTGATAAACAGTTCTATAATGACTTTAAATTGCAAACAGAGTTTCATTTCAGGAGATTGTCCATCCCTGTAACAATCCAAATCCTGAAATTAACTTCGTGTGTATTTTTCTCCTGTCTCCGACTCACGCTGGCACTAAATAGGAAGCCCGCCTGCATCGGGAAGGGGGTATGATTGCTTCTCTCCCAGCCCACCACGGCCCCTCCACACTGCCCTTGCAGGTGGATTGAGACTTGGCCGGATGGCTTTGCATTCTCTGGGCCTAAAACATGATTAAAACAGAAACTCCCTCTCATGAGAACTGTTGTGGGCCCATGTGTCCTGTATTTCCTTTGACGTGGGTATTTGAGTCTCTATTCTTGCTGTGGAGTTAATTAAAGAAACCTCCGCGGGGCTTCCCTGGTGGCGCGGTGGTTGAGAGTCCGCCTGCCGATGCAGGGGACGCGGGTTCGCGCCCCGGTCCGGGAAG
>NW_006780945.1:4549028-4566068 GCF_000442215.2 Lipotes vexillifer
TGAGCCTGCGCGTCTGGAGCCTGTGCTCCGCAACGGGAGAGGCCACAGAGGTGAGAGGCCCGCATACCGCAAAAAAAAAAAAAAAAAAAAAGAGACTTCCGCTAGACTTGGAGTCGGGACCGACCTACAGGGGGAGCTCTTAAACCCAGCCCTGCATCGTCCATCGCTGCCAAGGGGCAGCGACGGGCATCTACGTCTCCCGCAGGAAGGTGCGGCCTCCCCTCCTTCTCTCTACCTGGCCCATAGCCCAGCCAATCACAGACTGTAGCAGCCAACCAGTGAGAAGCTTCCATACTTTGGCTACCCCCCGCCCCCAGCTTCCGCCAATGGACTCTTTTGTTACTACAGCCCCTCCTAAGTCCCCCCTTTTCCCTATAAAGGCAAGTTCCCCTTGCTTGGAAGCTCTCTGGATTCTATGGGCAGCAGTGGGTAGTTCGCATATCCAAAATTGCAATTCCTTCAGCTATCCCGGAATAAACTTGCTTTCGCTGGTAAAATAACTGGCTGTTACATTACGAAAGTTTGCACTGTTGTTGGCCACCAAACATCCTTGGTGGGCTCCTGAGCTCCGGCAGTACGTATCCAGGCCCTTTCCCCTGAAAGAGCCTTGTCCTCCTGGCAGCTCTGTTGGGCAGGCGGTGAAAAGACATCCCTTTACCCAGCATTTTGCTAAATCCTCTTTCTGTTGGACTCTTTCTTGTTGAGAATATGGGTGAGTGAGATTCATGATACTTGGAGCAAGTTGTCCTGGACTTCGTTTGAAAAACCGCGCATGAGGATTTGTCTGACACTTGCTTTGGCACCTGATGTTAGTGTTTTAGTAGAACTGGGGCAAGGAGAGTCCATTTCTTACATCAAGTTGCATGACTCCAACCCCTGTGTGAAGAATGCACTGTTTAGAAACACGAGAGGGAAGGGTGAGACCAGGCGGGCCACAGTAGCAGTCCAGGTGACGCACAGTGACTCCTTAGAAAGACGGCGGTGATGAGTAGAAGGGTTTGGGGTGTTTTGAAGACAGAGCTGCGAGAACTTAATATTGATTTGGCTGTTGGAGTTGGTGGGAATTGAACGTAGACTTTGAACTTTTGGTTCAAGCCAGCGAACAGAGAGGGGTGCCATTTTCTGAGAAGCATGAGAACACAGAATATTGAATATAGGGTGTGGATAGGAGGGTGCGAAAAGGAAGATTTATGAATGAATTGTTCTGTGTATTTTAAGTTTTAGAGCTGGATTTATGAGTCTGGAGTTCAGGGAGGGTTCAGGACTGAAGCTATAAATTTTGAACTCATCAGCCGATAGAAGATTTTAAATCCATGGGACTGCATGCGATTACTTAGGGAAAAAAGTGTCTGTAGTGAAGAGCAGATATTCTATGGCTGAGTCCTTTCGATTCTCGAGTTTGGAGTTTGATAAGAGCTAGAGTATGAGGGACACAAGAGGAGAAGATGTGATCGACAGGATGAACAGAGTTACAGGAAAATGAGGCAGGTGGAAGCTTCCAGTCTTGGGGGAAGAAGCCAGATGATTGGTTTCTGGATTTGGCAAGAAGGAGCTATTGGTGATCTTGACCAGAGTAGTTTCATTGGAGTGAGAGAAGCAAAACTATGATGGGAGTGGCCTAAAGAGGTGGAGAGACAGAGAGACAGAGGAGATGGAGAGACAGAGGAGAGAGGGGAGCTCACAGTGCGTACTGAGTTGATTACAAGATTTTTTTTCCCTCTATTTTCATTTGTGCCCTTGATAAAAAATGTTAAATAGGAAAGTTCGATTTTACTGTGGGCCTAAAACCGTTCAAAAAAAACAGTCTAATAAAAATAGTTAATAGTATTTAAATAATAAATGGTTTTAGCAGATATTCAGATTTCTGAAATTTAATTCCACTTATTTTGCTATTGCCGAATTTTAGAGGTGAATGGAGCATGCATTGTTCCAACAATTTTAGTAAAACGGTTCGTTTCTTTTTACTTAAGTTTAGTGATTTGAGCATACATTAAACCCTAGTGCAGAAAACTTTCCCTTTTTAAACAAGTGTCTTAATCATCCAACATTGACACATCATTAGAATTGTCACAATTACTTAGAGGTGGAGTGTTGGCAGTCATTATGAAGATGGCTATAGATAATGATGTAGAATCTTTGGAAATATGGAAAGTAACACTAAGTGGAAACATAGAAAATAAAGGAATTATTGTCGCTGTGAAGATGTACAAAACTGGACAATAGTTCGCAGAAAATAAATAAGTGACGATAGTGGAGTGGTGAGATTTTTTTTTTTTTTCCTCCTGTGTTCCAAAACAATTAAACGTGTTATGTAGAATTTTTATAGTCGATTTTTTTTTTTTCAATGAAATGTCTTGTTCTACTGCACTTCGTTGATTTCATTTTCAGTAGAAAGTAGTTTTTGGTCATTTTCTGGTTTGAAAAGAGTTCATTGCTGTGAAAAGTATCTGTAGCGCACTAGGCACCTGTTCATCCCTTGGCATATTTGTTGTTCCACATACCATCTCCTCGAGGATAAACTGTTTACTCAGTGAGGCTATTTATTTCTATGAACAGAGAAGCCAGGATGTAAACGTGCTGGGTGACTCAAGGATTGTCTTACAGGTCGTATCCAAGTATTCAGAGCCTGTTGCGTGGAGGATTTCTCTCTGGAAATGAAGGATATATCCAGAGTGCTTTGGGGAAATCCATTTTTGAAGGGAGAAAGAAAAGCATTATGCAGATAAAATTTTAAGTCTTTATTGCGTTACCTAAACCCCTGTAGTACTTGTCCTGTCCACCTCGCTCAGAGTTATTACCTGCTTCTGTTCTCTTCATCTTCCTGTGCTCCAGCTGTGCTGATGTACTTTGCTTTCCTCATATCGATCTCACTTCTCGTTAAGGCCTAGATGCTGTTCCAGCTGCCTGCAAGACTCCCCCGCCTGCCATTGTACTGACTAACACTTATTCAATGTTCAGTCCACGGGTAAAAATCAACCTCTTAAATAAGTTTTCCCAGAGCCCACTATAGTCCATTAATTATCTGTCATTTTTAATATCTGTTTTTAGATTTAAACTCTCGGCTAGCTGGTATTCTGCTATTTTGTGTAGCGCTACATTCTAAGTGCCTTGCAAGATGCCTGGTACATCGCAGGTGCTCAAAAATATTTCCTGTATGACTAGCCAGCACCAAGCACTCAGAAATGCTTCCTAGAAAAGGTCACAGTAGGAGAACTGTTCTGCCCACTGTTGTTTCCCATAATTTATGCACAGGATTTTTGTAGCTCTACTCAATCACACATGCATTAAAAATTAAAATAATTTTCTTAGCACTCACTCTTTGAAATCAAACATCAACTTACACGTTACTAAAGTTCCTCTTTTGAAAATTTGCTTTCCAGTAGACTTTTCTTCATGAATTGTGCATAGCTGAATCTAATAAAAATAATTTATCTATATTGGAGTTCAGCGTATAAAAGTTTCTGGAATCCAGCAGATTTTAGCTATTTCTTGAATCCTACAGACATCTTGCTTAAAAAAAAAAAAAAAAAAAAAAATTACACCACCATGTGTTCCCTGCTCCCATCGGTAGGTTTCAGGGAAGTCTTAATAGCTAAAGTGGGTTTTTTCTTTCTTTTGAAACATAGCGCGTGGATTTAGTGCTTATTACAGGGAGGGACTGAGTGTAGCGGTCTGATATTAGGAGAGGGAGCTGAACTAACAGCTTAGTTCCACAGCTTTGCCAAGAGCCCTCCCGCGAGCAACTCTCACACTTGCCACAGATTGCTGAGCGAGCCCTCGGATGCACTGTTTTCCATCTTTTAGTCACTTAGGCTCATGGAGCTCAGATCCCTCCAAGAAGTCTGTGCTCAAAGGCTCCGCCAAAGAAGGGCCTGTTGAAAAGACGGGTATGTTTACTATTTGAATCTGCCATTCTCTCTTTCCATGACACAGACCCTCTGAAACTACCAACCGCAAGCCTTTAATTTTTAAAAATTTGGACAGTGTGGCAGAGTCCACCCACCTATTAAATACATAAACCAAGTAGCCACAGACTTGTCATTGTGCAAAGAAACCTGTGTGTGAAGTGTGACCCTGCCTGGCCACCCCACGTAACTAAGACCATATCCCCCTGAAAAATGACCCAAAGCTGTCTGCGAAGAAAAATATTGCACTAGTCATTTTTTTTTATGACATCAGCAGTCACTAGCCAGAGATAAAGTGTTTTCCCACAGTTTAAAAAATATATCCAGAGAGAATGCTGACAATTGTATTGGTAGCTATTCTCCTGGTTCCGTTGGGTGAAACTATCCAAGGATGCAATACCTAAACAAGACTTGGGAGAGGCCAGGGCTCTGCAACTACAGCGAGGACCTGGTCCATGGAATCTTATCCTACCTGTGTTTGCATGACTGTAAAGGAGGGATCAAAGTTCCAAAAAGAACCCAGCACTAAATGACGTGGCACATCAGTCCAAACCAGGGGATGGCAAACTATGTGCCTGTAGGCGAAATCTGGCCCACTGCCTGTGTTTATAAATAAAGCTTTATAAGAACACCAGCACCCTCATCCATTTATGTATTGCCTGCGGTTATTTTGCACAACAATGCAAAGTGGAGTAGTTGTAATAGAGAATACCTGCCCCTCAAAGTCAAAAATATTTTTTACCTGGATCTTTAAAGAAAAAGTTCATTTATCCCTATTCTAAACCAAGAGTGGGCAGTCTTTCAAACTGCATTCACTGAATCATAGTTTCCTTGTTACGGGAGAAAAAAATAATGTAGTAGCTCACAGGCAGTGGAGAGAGGATGAGGATAGCTTTCAAAATTCATTAAAATGGGAAGTACAGGTGTGGAGATGGTGGTAGTTACTCCAGGTGACCTAAAATTTGTCCTACAGATCATTTCCGGTATATACGGGGATCAACAAAGAGGCTAAGATAGTTGGTATACAGGATATGAATCATGAGAAAAGAGAAAAAAGGTTAAATAAATAGTTTTAGTGAGTCAAAACAGCTTCTGTCCACCCATCCTTTTGTCTCCTCTTTTGGTCCTGGACAGTGGCTGTTCACCAAACAATCAGGATTCATCTCCATCACCATGGTAACAAGTTGAACCATTGCTTTTCAAAGTTATTCTGATTCTCTGCTCCATGTACCAGGGGCACTTTGTCTTTATAACTTCACCACTTAGGGACTGCCTAGGGTTTTATTTGATAGTCTAGGAGTCCTTTCTGGCAGTGCATGTATGTATGTATCTATGCAAAGTATTTATTTTTACTCTGTTAATACATTTTAGATAATCCAACATCACATACTAATCCTCTATACAATTTGTGTTCCTCCACAAAATCTATATGATTTCATAGGAAAATTGTGTAGATAGTAGAGGCGATCAGTTTTGTGCTTAAAATCCAAAAAGATACTTCACAGTGTTTTTAATATTTTTAAATGGATGAATCAAAGTCTTATTATTCAGTACTCATGAAGAATGATTAAAGGTGGTGAAAATTAGGCTGCCACTTACTGATTATAGGTAAATTATTTCGTCTTCCTTAGTCTCAGTCTCGTCTTACATAAAATGGGAATAATAAGAGTACATAAGTCAGCATGGGTGTAGCAAATAAATGAGATAATTCAAGTAACATGTGTGGAACATGCTAAGTTAGCGATTTTTATTATAATTATCAGGTCACTTTCACAACTCTCTAAAGTTCAGCCATATGACAAGAAAAGAACATCAGGATATTTGCCACGTAATTGTGCGTCAGTCTAAGTGGAACATTTCCCACCAAAAGTGAAAATAGCCCAGTCTGGCATTTCTCTGGGTTGAGAAGGAAAAAAACAATCATTTGTCAAAGACACTATTTTATGAGGATTTAAATGGGCACAAATTGAATTCGTGGCTTGGCTAAGGAGAGAAATATTTGCAAAACATCTCAAAGATGGCAGTGATATCCACATTGCCATTGGTAGCAGTTTAAAAATGATAACATTATGCTGCCACCTATTTCTGAGAAAATGGTAAATATTTAAGGAACAATAAGCTCAATTTTTCCAGTACCTAAGTTACTCTTTCTGAATGTTCGGAAGAATGTTAACTCTTTCACAGTGCTATGTGGGAATTTTTTTTTTCTACAAAATTAAATGGCACACATCAGCAAAATTCTCATTATTTTCTGCTTCAGGTCTGAAGCCTGAATGACCCTCTCAAATGCATCATTCCAATGTCATATCATATCTGGATTTAAATAAAGAGATCTTTATTGTCTGAAGCAACATATTCAGTAAAATTCAAGATTTAAAATTTGCGTATTCTTTCTTTGACTTATTTTATAAATTATACTGGTGTAAGAAAAGTATATACTTTATAAAAAAGAAGATTTGTTGCTGTTTCTTTTACTAGTGAAATGCATACAGCTTAGGTCAGAATTGAACAAAACCTTATAATTATTCTAGTCAAGTTCAAGTGAAGGTTCCTCATGGGAGTGACAGTTAAGGTGGATCTTAATTTACTGGAACTGGTTTCCCCAGTCCTTTTGTTCTCATGATACTTAGTGTATTGTTAATTCACAGTGATTGGACAACATAATATTTTGAAATAATCCATCACACTCATGTACACCAGGATATAATTGAAACGCATAGGGCACTTCCTAGAAAAAACAAAAGATGTTTTGTACAGACCACATCTGACTACATGTCAATTTTGATATTCATCCAACTGGATCCAACAACATTGCTTAATTTCTGCTAAGCACTTGAAGACTCTTATTTTTTTCCTTTTCTTAAAAAAAGCATAAAATAAAACTTTAAACATTTAAATACGTAAGTAATGGTGGCTGTGATAGTTCTGCTTTATCCTAAAGGAGAAATCATCGTATATGCTTTGAGAGAATTCTCAAAGTCGGCACCAGGGACTCAGGTCAATAATTACTGTAAAGTGAGATCATGATACTTCCCTTCATGAGTCTCTTGGCATTTCCCAGTTAACTTTCAAAGTCAATATATTTCTGTTCTCTGCTATTTGTTCTGTGGCATTAAAATCCTTTATCATCATTAAATGGAAATAGATTAGATTTATGTGGGATTTCTCCAAATCACCTTACAGATTTTGGTCTACAGGTAATGGAAAGCAATAAAAAAACACTGGTTTGGCTGTCGGTATTAAGGATTTACATTTATATCAGTGTAGCAACAACAAAATTTAACTGTCTATCAAAATATTTTTCTGTACTTTGTAAATATAGTGAAAAAGTCGAAAGTTTTGGAGGCTCCTGGAAAATTTTTTTAATTAAAAAATGACCTATTTGGAAAATAGTTTGGCAGTTTCTTAAAAAGTTAAATATAAAGTCACAAATGTACCATATGATCAAATAGTTCCACACTGAGGTATATAGCAAAGAGAAATGAAAACATATGTCCACATAAAGACTTGTACACAGAAGTTCATAGCACCATTATTCAAAATAGCCCCAAACTAGAAGCAGTCTAAATGTTCATCAGCTGCTGAAATATCCATATGATGGGATACTGTTCAATAATAAAAAGGAACAAGCTATTGATACATGCCAACAACATGGATGAACCTCAAAATCATCATGCTAAATGTGAAAAGCCCTCTAAGATCAAGAACAAAATAAGAGTGTCCCCTCTTGCTGCTTCTACTAACATAGCGCTGAAAATCTTAGCCAGAGCCATTGGACAAGGAAAAAAGCATCCAAATTGAAAAGGAAGAAGTAAAATTGTCTATGTTTGCAGGTGACATGATCTTTATATATAGAAAACTCTAAAGAATCCACCAAAGGCTGTTACAACTAATAAATGAATTCAGTAAAGTTGAGGGTATAAGATCAACATACAAGAATAAGTTGCATGTCTATACACTAACAATGAACTATCTAGTAAAAAAATAAGAAAACAATTTTATTTACAATGACATCAAGGAGAATAAAATAGGAATAAATTCAACCAAGAAGACTGAAGATCTGTACACTGAATATTGTAAAATGTTAATGAGAGATAGTGAAAAAGATGCAAATAAATGGAAGGATATCCCATGTCCATGATTGGAAGAGTTAAATTGTTAAAATGACCATACTGTTCAAAATGATCTACAGATTCATTGCAATCCTTGTCAAAATTCCAATAGCACTTTTCAAAGGAATAGGAAAAAAAATTCCTAAAAAGTGTATGCAACCACAAAAGACTCTGAATAGCTAAACCAATCTTGAGCAAGAAGAACACAGCCGGAGGCAGCACACAGTCCAATTTCAAACTATATTACGAAGCTCTAGTAATCAAAACAGTTCGGTATTGGCATAAAAACAGAAACACAGATCAATGGAACAGAATAGAGAGACAAGAAATAAAACACAGGCATATAAGATCAACTAATTTTCAACAAAGCTGCTAAAAATGCATAATGGGGAAAGGATAATCTCTTCAATAAATGGTCATGGGAAAACTGGACATTCACATGTAAAGGAATGAAATTGGACCCCTATTTTAACACCCCACACAAAAAATCAACTCAAAATGGATTAAGGACTTAAATTTAAGACCTGAAACTGTAAAACTCCTAGAAGAAAACTCAGAGGGTAAATTCTTGACTTTGGTCTTTGCAATGATTTTTTAGATTTGGCACGAAAAACAAAGGCAACAAGATAAAAAATAAACAAGTGGGACTGTATCAAACTAAAAAAATTCTACACAGCAAAGGAAATAATCAACAAAATAGAAAGGCAACCTATAGAATCAAATAAAATATTTGCAAACCATATATCCAATAAAAGGTTAACATCCAAAGTATATAAAGTACTCTCAGAACTCAATAGCAACAAAACACAACCAAACAATCAAACAAACAAAACCTGATTTAAAAAATGGGCAGAGGTGGGCTTCCCTGGTGGCGCAGTGGTTGAGAGTCCGCCTGCCGATACAGGGGACGCGGGTTCGTGCCCCGGTCCGGGAAGATCCCACATGCCGCCGAGCGGCTGGGCCCGTGAGCCATGGCCGCTGAGCCTGCGCGTCTGGAGCCTGTGCTCCGCAGCGGGAGAGGCCACAGCAGGGAGAGGCCCGCATACAGAAAAATAAATAAATAAAATTAAGAAAAAAAAAGATGTGCGCATTTCCCTGTGTGTCCATTTTAGCTTAATAAATTAAAACAGAGTGAAAAAGACACTTTTATGCGCATTCACGTTACTTGGGAGATCTTGTTAAAATGCAAATTCTGTTTCGGTAGCCCCGAAATAGGCTCAAGATTCCACATTATTGACTAACTCCAGCGATGCTGGTGCCGCTGGTCCTGGCGCTGCAGCTAAATGGTAGGGCCCTGAGCTCTGCTCCTCGCTGCTATTGCTCCGAAACAAAAGCCCCCAAGCTTAGTGGTGTAAAACAGCCATCTTATTGTCCTAACAATTGTATAGGTCAGCAGTTTGAACAGAGCACGGCAGGGATGGCCTGTCTTTTTTTTCCTGAAGCTCTATCATGTCTAAGGCTTCAGCCGGGAAGAGTCTGAGGCTGGGATTTGACGGTTAGGGCTAGAATGCCTGAATGCTTCTTCATGCACCCCAGCCGGCTCCTGGGCTAGGAGGACGTAAGAGTTAGGATGACCCTGCTGGAGCATCGAGAGCACCTACAGGGCACTTCTGTATGGACTTAGAGCTCTCATATGGAAGTTCAAGGCTCTAAACACTAGAGCGCTTAAAAAAAATAAATAAATAAAGGGAAAGAAAAACAAAAAGAAAAGCAGCAGCAGCTGCATTGCCTTTTCTTAGTCTTTTTATTTTATTTTTATTGAAGTATACTTGATTTACAATGTTGTGTTAGTTTCAGATGTACAGCAAAGTGATTCAGTTATGCGTACGTATATATCTATTTTTTTTAGATTCTTTTGCCTTATAGGTTATTCCAAAATATTGAGTCTAGTTCCCTGTGCTATACAGTAGGTCCTTGTTGTTTATCTATTTTATGTATAGTAGTGTGTATATGTTAATCGCAAACTCCTGAGTTAGTCTTAAAAGTAAGAGAGTCACAAACTTACCCAGATTTGAGAGAAGACACAGATTTTGCCTTTCAATGGGACAAGCGTCAAGAAAATGTGTGGGTGTATTTTGGAAAATACAATCTTCCATATCCACAGAGACTTACGTAAATTGCTTATCTGCTCAAAATCCTATACTGCCTTCCCATTTCACTCTGAGTAAATCCAAAATCTTTTCCCAAAGCCTATAAAGCTTGGCCCCAGACTGCTTCTGTAATCTTCTCACTGTTCCAAGGTCACTCATCAGAGAACTGTTCCTGATCCATGGTGGTCAATGTTAAATAGATAATTAAATATTCATCATCAGTTTTCTTTTTGTCTGTTTGTGTGTTTATTGTTTCTCACTTAGATGTAAGCTTCAGGAGAACAGTGACTTTTAAAAATTGCTCCTTGTGTCCTCAGAATCTAGAACCATGTGTAGCACATAACAAGTACTCAAATACTTATCAAATGAACGAATGAATGAATGGTGCTGTTTATTGGTATAGCAGTTTTAGTTCTTTATCTGTTGATTTCTACTTCTGGTTAAAGAGATCAAGATTTATGTTGCACAAACACTTCTCCTCTCCCATCCTCTTAATGTATTTATATTGTGACTTTGAAAAAAATGTTACATGTTTCTGACAAGATGCCCATCAAAATCACTTGCAGGGCTTGTTAAAACTCAGATTCCTAGACTTTACACAAAGTTTCTGATCCAGTAGGTCTGAGGTGAGCCTGACAATGTTCATTTTAACAAGTTCCAGGATGATGAGGCTGTAGCAACTATTTGTAATGTTAAAATATTTGAAATCATCAGACTAATGTCAATACTGACACTGACACAGGCCTCTTGGCACTTTTGTTGTTGTCGTTTTTCTTCCCTGATCTCCATGTTGACTGTTTCTTTTGCTTTGGTCTCCGAGTTTCTTGTTGGAAACTTTCCTCAGCAGATGCCTGGTGATCCTTGGGTGTATATTCGCATATCGGGTTGAGGCACCAGAGAGCATATTGAAAAGTCTGTGTGTCTGGCGCTTTTCTGTGTAGTGATTTGGTGCCCTCTTGGAAAAGGTCAGAAGCAGGAGATTCTTATGAATGTGATTTATTTAGTAATTGCCCTGGTGAGCTGTTAGGGGAGTGGGTTAGCATGGCGGATCAGGGGAAGGAGCCAAGCGAGGGTGAGACTCCAGGCGAAATCCCAGCTGCAGTCCAGTCTTGCAGGGACATCTGGGGAGAGGGACACCTGGTGAGCTGTTAGGGGAGTGGGTTAGCATGGCGGATCAGGGGAAGGAGCCAAGCGAGGGTGAGACTCCAGGCGAAATCCCAGCTGCAGTCCAGTCTTGCAGGGACATCTGGGGAGAGGGACATGGGCGGGCTTTCATGCTCCCTCTTCCGTGCCATGCTCATCCTGGGGAGATGATGACTCTCAGACTCTTCAAGGTCTCTCTCTGGCTGCAGCACAGAGAGTCTCCAGTAGCAAGGAGTGTCCTCCGAAGAGAGTTCCAGGTGCCAGCTCTTAGAAGCAAAAGCACACCGAAGCTTGGGGATGGGCTGCTGAAATGACCAGGGGACTCAAGAGCACTGTGGGTGGTGGGCAGGGTGGTGTGGCACAGTGCCAGCTGCAGAGGCGCCAGGAGGGTTTCCTTGGAGAGTTCTCTAGGCATTTTCTCTGGACAGCAGTGGAGGTGATGTGAGCGCATGTGTGTGTTTCACAGGTCACAGCACAGACTTCCCTCTTCCCTCTCCTCAGCTGTGTCCAGACTCCTGGAGTCTAGAGACTCACCAGTTCACTCTTCTGTAGAATAAATCTCTTTATCTTCTGTGGCTGTTTGCCTGTGTGTAGCAGTTTAAGTCAGAATTCAGCAGGCCAGTAGCCCAGCGGTTTTACCGGGATGAGAGAACAACCTTCCAATCCAGAGGCTATGGAGGGGACCAGAAGAAAACCTGTCTGAGCGAAAGCCCTGGGGGAGATCATCTTTGACTTGCCCAGTAAGGCCGAAGGCATGTCACTGAAGTGAAACACACTTAACAATGGCTGAGTCCAGTAAGTGAGGAAATCATACGGTGTGGTTCATACAGCTCTGTGTCATGAACCCGGACCTGCACTTTTCCACATACAGTCACACCTATATTTTTTTAAACCTGGGAATCTGTTTCAGGACCACAGAAGGTCAACTTGGGTGTCAGTGGCATTCTACTGTGGGCTGTGGAGAGTAAATCAGAAACCCGATAAATGATAGATATTTTGTGAGTCAGGCATAGCAAAGATTGAAAACAGAGCCAGTTCATACTTGGAAACCTCACTCCTCAGCTCTTTGAGCGCTGGAACTCTGATGATCTTTGATGGTTTATTTTCTTAATACTTTTGGCTTCTTACTTGAACAAGCCCCTTTTCCCAGTGTCTGCAAATTCTCCTAGTTGGTGTTATTATTGCTCAATATAAATTAACAAAATTTGTTCTTTTAACAAAATAAATTATCATGCTTGAGTTTGAAAAAAAAAAAGATATTTACTAGGCTAATTACTGGATAACAACATTTGAACAAAAGATAAATTAACATTATTAGTACAGAAGTTTGCTGTTAACAAAATGTATAAAGATTTGAAATACAGTTACCAGCTATAAAATCTGGGCAAGTTACTTGTCTATAAAGTGAAATAATAATATCTAACTCAAAATATTGTTAAATAAGGCAGTATCTGTAAAGCATGAATTATAGTACATAGCATATTCTAGGTCTTAAAGTTTCAATTCCCTGTGCCCCATTCACCCCCAACTTTATCCAGAGCATTAATCTCTAACCATCACTATTACCTAGTATAAGGTCCCTTATGAAAAGTACTATATAAATTATTTACTTATCTTGTAATTCTGTGAGAAACTAAGTATTACCGAACATTAAATAATATTCACAAACCGCCTTTTCCTACTGGTAATCTCAGAAATTGGGGGTAAGTATAAAGCAGTCAATGCAACTAGAAGACCACTTATAGGACAATGTTATCTTTATTATTTTTTAAAAATAATTTAAAATAATGTAACTTTCTTTTTAAAAAACCAAACAAACCACATTTCCTAATGCAGATGTGATAATCCCGCTCTTGGGGGCATTTGTTAAAAATTAAGTGATTGAATTGCTCTTTTCCGGTCATATTTGCTCCTCCCCAGTGTCCTGCCCTCTTGCTGCTACAATTCTTCACAGCACTGGGAAGGTGAGAACCAGATAGGATGATGGATGGAGTCAACCTGTCTCTCTCAGAAACCACCCTCCATCTATGTGGGAACTAACAGTAAAATGAAAACAAAAACTCCAGGATTAACAGCAGGTAGACACTCATCAATTCTAAGGGATTTTCACAGCATGAGAAGGAAGGAAGGTACGGTGGCCACAATAACAAATGAGTGATGATGAGTGGTAAAAGGAGGGTTAAGGGATTACTGTTCTCAAATAGAGAGCTGGTCAAACCAAGAGAGAGCTCGCTCGGGGATTAGGACGTCTGAGAGTGGAATTGCTGGTTGTCCAGATGTGTCCCTACTTTTTTCAAAATAGCATTGTTTTCTCGATTACAAATGCATTAAAGGTTTTGTTGTAAAATTTAGGAAAATGCAATAACGAATTACAATACAGAAGAATCATTGCTGCCAAAAATGTTATATACATTTTGTCCTTATGTGTAAGATCAACCAAGGGTCCTGGCAGGAAACAGAAGGCACTCACATTTGTAAAACAATTGGGGTTTCCTTACAAAAGGACTAATTGCAAAGGTGTGGCTGATTGTAGGGGACCCATAAGACAAACACCCAGGTCCAGCAGGGGAAGACTACTGCCAGAAGAGATGAGGGAAAATGTTCCTGGGAGCCAGAGGAAAGACAGTTATGCAGGACAAGTTGCTTTGTGAGGTGCACGACGTCCTCAGACCTTCAGGAACAGAGCTAGCCTATGGGAAAGAATCAGGATTATAAACACCTGAGCCTTCCTTCTCTATCTTCCTCGTCTTTTGTGTGGCCTCCGCAGTGACCGAACCTAACAGCATGTCAGAGGAAATGGGAACCCTCTAATGTTACCTTCTGAGTTTGGGAAGTCCCCAGGAATTGAGGGTGGTCTCAGATTCAGTAATTTGCAAGAAGGTGTTGTTGAGACCACCTGGACTGAATACATGACTGAACCCAGTTAAGGGTTTTATACAAACCTTTAAGATTTGGCTGATGGGTGTGGAGGTCTCTTGTGGTTATTGAAGACTAGCCTCATCTGTAAGTTCCCTTGCTTCTTAAACCTGTCACCTACCAGTTTGGAGTGACCTGCCTATTTCTTTGGTCTCTTCTTACCCTCTGTGTACAGGGGCTAGTTTCAGATTTCACCCAGGGCACTTCTAAGGTTGCAGACCAACACAGGAAAATCCGTGGCTAGAGAGAACAGATCTACATCCCACGACGTCACCAAGGTGAACAGTTGTTGATAAATAGTGACTGGAGATTAATAATTAAACTTTTTAAAAGCAAATGGACAGGTCCTGCAAGAAGAGTGAATTACTCATTAAGAGGTAATTTCATATGCCACTGAATGTGGGAAAGAAAACCCCAGAACTGAACCTCTGGGCTGTTCCTTTTGTTGAATCCATATTAATTTTATAAATCTTACCACCTACCTGAAAATGAAGTTACTGTTGCCTCCAGGATTAAGAAAACATGCTTCCTCTAATAAATCAAAGATCTTCAGGTAAAACAACCTATAGGATTCCATTACGGTACTAAAAACAAAAACAAAAAAAGGCGGGTGGGGCACTGGTTTGGTTAGTAGGGCGTTTTGACAAAACCTATTTGGAATTCTTGAATTTGGATGTTGTTGCATTGTACTTTACATGTTTAAAATGGTCTTTTATTTTAAAGGATAACCATTGTAACATCAAATTTTAAACAATTAACCTCTCACAATGGCCTGGCAAGGGGCCCATTGTGACAGTACAATTTTAATCTTAATTTACAACAATTTGATCTAGAAAGAAAACAAAAGACAACACCCCAAAGCGCTATATTCTGTTTCCTGAGACGCCAACTCAAATGAAACCATTTGATATTTATGTTTTATTTTGTAATTGGACTTTAATATGATATGTGAGATACTTTTATGAACAGATTTTTAAGTTTTGTATTAGTAAGATTGTTTTCATTTGGTTTTTGCTTTTTGGGTGTTTTGGGGGCGTTTTTTGGCTTGTAGTTTTTTGTTTTGTTTTGTTTTCTTGCTTCTGTGGCTGTGTGAGTACATGTGTGCTTTTAAAGAACTCTTTTCAAGAGACTTGGAAAGTGATAATTAGAGGATGGTGAGTTATGTTATTAGTCCAACTAGCAGAGGGAGAAAAGGTGAAAATAGTTTTGGTCTTTACCAGGAATAACAGCTACAATTTAAAAAAAAAAAAGTGACACTTGAATTTTACCTTCTTGAGAGAGATATTTTAATCCTTTGACAACATTCACCCCACATACTCCTACACATTAAAAAATAGATCTCCCTCTGAAAAAACCAGATCTCTAATTTACTAAAGTAAAGCATCTTAATGTTTCATTACATATATCTAAATTAGTCCTAGATGAATTCTGGAAAAGTTAGAAATATATTAAAATTTTATAAATTGATAATGCATTATTGTTCTATAAATTAAACCATATTTATATTGCCAAAGCAAACTCACTTTTTAGGAAGATACACATATAAATTATAAAATTTATAATATAAATATATATTTATAAGATAACATTTAATTTCAATTGAATATATATGCAGTTGAAATTAAATTTTGTTTTCTCAGATTTTCCTTAAAAAAGGACCTACAAGCATTTATCTATGAATAAGCTAGGAACCCCCAAATTCAATATGATGCTTGCCAGCATGGTGTATCTAATTTTGTAAAATGGTGCATGCCTCATAAATTCTGCACTTCTCTTATTTTAGCCAAATGATGTATTTCTCTTGATCCAGTAAATGTAGCAAATGTTCCCCAAAATGGAAATCAAAAGTTTGGCGGTTAAAACTACCATTGCATGATTTGGTTTTATTTGATTTCTTTCTCCTTCCTTGAAATTCTTTCTCTACAGTGCTGCTCCTCTTCCCTCACTGTGGTTGATCACTTGCGTTAGTGGCACACTGTATGCCCTCAATCCTGATCTGGTCCCTGCCATGTAACTTGCTTTGGCCAGTGAGGTAGTTGGGGTCATAACAAGGCAAGCAGACTTGAAATGATGCTTGCACATTTCCACTTGTGCCCTTGCATCTCCTCCATTGACTTGAGACTTTTTCTAAGCTAGGGGACAAGAGGCGTATGGAACAGTGTCTACTTGCCCCAATTAAGACCAGCAGTCAGCTAGATCAGCCAACAGTCAGATGACTCTCAGAAATACGAAAGCCCAGTCAGGATCAGCAGGGCCCCCAGTCAACCACACCAGACCTGTGAGCAGCAAACACTTATTGTTGCATCCCGCCGAGGTTTCATGGTTGTTTACGAAGGAGCCGTGTAATAGTTTCTCATAGATTGATCCATTACTGCTACACTCACCTAAGACACCGTTTCAAGAAATCGGTTATATTTGAGACTTACACAGCTTGGCTAACACCTGCTATCTTTGAGTGCTCTGAGACATTGGAGAAGATGGCTGCACCTCTCAGATCCTTGATTTCGTCATCTACGAAATAAAATCATCAAACCACGTCAGCTTCATGATCATTTCTACCTCTGTGTTATTTGATTGATTGATTGATTTTAGAGTTGATGGCTTATTTTGAATGTACCTTTAGATAGATGCCTTTTAAGTTTATGGTTCTGTGTGGCTGGAACAGCCCTGAGCTGCTGGGGGTGATTTTGTCTCTCTTCATTAAAACTTACCTACATAGGGCTTCCCTGGTGGCGCAGTGGTTGGGAGTCCGCCTGCCGATGCAGGGGGCACGGGTTCGTGCCCCGATCTGGGAAGATCCCACATGCCGCGGAGTGGCTGGGCCCGTGAGCCATGGCCGCTGAGCCTGCACGTCCGGAGCCTGTGCTCCGCAGC
>NW_006780945.1:4566713-4609051 GCF_000442215.2 Lipotes vexillifer
CCCCAATCTCCCCCCACCCCGTAGACAGAGAGGCAGCGGTAGTGGTGGCTAAGCTCGCTACCTCTTGAGCCAGAAGCCTTTCTTCGTAGCCCAGTTCTACTACTTAAGAGCTGTGTGACTGTGGGCGAGTCACATTGGATCTCCCGGCCTCGATGTCTTCATTAGGTAATTCTATTACTTACCTCGCGGCTTGCTTTAAATAGTGAGTGAGTTCGTCTGTTTAATACTTATATTGAGAATTTCGAATGTTACCTGGCACACCAATATTATGACACTTTGTCTGTTGGAATAGTGATCTTTCCAATTCTCTGCCTCAAAGGTTTTGGTTAAGAACTTAAATAGTTTCGTGTCTGAGTAGAAAGTGGGCATTTTTCATAGGACCATATTTAGAGAAGCACGACCAAGATCAATTGCCCATTTCATCAGGAACGGTGCTGCGAGGCATACGTAAATGTGCACACAGTTATTACCTAGGCTGGGAGCCACCATAACAGATTCCAACAGAAACAATGTCAAATCTCCCCTGTGTCTGAAGGAAGCAGAGTCTGGTGTAGTTTCAAGAACAGAGCACCACAGAAGTCAGAAGATCTAGGTTTTATTTCTAGTCATTTTTAGCTAATCATTTATTTCTAGTTTGTTATATATTTCTACTTACAGCCCTTACCAGTGTGCTGCAGATGCTGATGTGACTCTGTACCTTTGTACCTCGATTTCATCTTCCTTAAAAATAGAAATAAGTGTCCTGCTGGAAGAAATCCCGCTGAAATTTTGATGCTATACGTCTCCATTCTGCCAGTCCTGTGCTTCCGAAATTCAGTGCACTGGGAATCATTAGGGCGCGAGGCAAAAATTCAGCTTCTATCAGGGAGTCCAATTTAGTCTGACTATATAGTGGAGGTCAGGAAACGTGCATTTTTAACAAGGTGATCAGAATGTGGTCTGTGGACCACACTTTGAGCTGCCCTTTGTTGCTTCCCTCCTCTGTTAATTGGAACTATGAATAACACCTGCCCTTCTGTGTACACCGTGGCCTTGTGTCTATCCAGAAAGACGATGTGTGAGGAGGTGCTTTGTGTGTAGCAAAACCATAGAAACTTTCATTACTCTTCTTTTTAAATAAACATTCAATGCCTCAGAACTTCCCCATCTATCCCAGTTGTGTTTTTGGCTATGTAGGGAATCATCCTAACTCTCTGCCTAACTCTAACAGGGCATAGGATGCTTGGAAGCAGGAGTCTGAGCTGCTAGACGTGTTCTCATAGCGCTCTCAGGCAGCTGCCTGGGAGGGAGCCTGAAGGTGGCACCCCCAGAGAGCCTTTTCTTGCCACAAGATCTGTGGTCGGCTTCCTCCACATGCACCATCCTTTTGAACGTGTTTTCTAACAATAGCCTCTTGTTAGTGTTTGACTCCAACTACCTGGGTGCGTTCTATTTCCTGTTGGGTAGCAGAGAAATCCAACTAACCGACAACTAACTACTGCTGTCGAGCCTATGACCCTTCCAATCTAAGATTCCCAAGGAGCTACAAAGGGTTTCACTCTGGTGAAAACCAGTCCACTGAGCTGAGCAGGTCAGGATGAAGCAAGTAAGCCAATTCCACAAAAGTGGCAACTCAGACCCTTCGTAGCATAACTGCAGTTGATAAAGGCAGATCTGGAGTTGGAGGTTCTTAGTGGAGATGCTTTCAGCCCTTTACGTTTCTCTTTCTTTTCTTTCTCTTCTTTCCCCTCCACCTTTCTCGTTCTCTGTATATCTCCTTTTGGTCTTCAGCTTCATTGCCTTCGTGGCATCTCTCTGTCCCTGTGTTCAGCTCTCCTGTTCTTCCCTGTCTTCCTTAGAAGCTGTTTTAAGCCTCTGGGCCTGCCTCTCTCTCCACTCTGTGTCTCAGACCCCCTTCCTCCCCCCTCCCCGCCTCTCAGAACTCCCTACTGATTTTATGAGTCCCCTGGTGGGTCTGCAGTTTATTGAAGGGTGAGGAAGGGCAAGTCCACCCTGGATTTGGGGAGGGGGTAGCGGTTTCCTCCATGGGGTTCCCCAGTCATCACAGAAGGGGCAGACAGCTTTCTGGCTCCCGTCTGTCGAATCCCCATCAGAAGGCCCTGTGCTGCTGTGGACGCGTCTAAAAGCCACCTTTGGGCAAAAAGGATAATAAAAACGTTCAGTCAGACATTCGAGGCAGCGTTCCAAACTGCTAGCTGCCAATTCCCCAGTTAAGAGAGGCCTGGCTCCAAGCCTCTCAAATTAACCCCTTTTCCTCCAGATCTTCATGGAGAAATTTCTACTGTGATGCCTAGAGAGAGAGAGAAAGAGAGAGAGAGAGAGACATTGAGAGACATTGAGAAAGAGAGAAAGTTTCACAATGAAAGGGAACTTCGGGCAGGATCCAGAACTCAACGTTGCAGAGGTTTATTCCATTTCGACAGCTTGTGCTTCAGTAAATGAGATGTTGTGAAGAGAGGGTGGTCAACGCGTTTGAAAGAAAAACACTGAAGGGCGCAACTCGGCTCTCTCGGCTCTCTAACAGCCACGGGCGGCTTGATGTTTTTGGCTGGGATATATATGTGAGTGTGTGTGTATGCGTGTGTGTATTTTTTTTCTTTTTAAAAATATGAGGTATTAGGCTCTCTCCCAAGTGAGGCCGCCTCTAAGCCACACTCCTCTATGAGGGCAATGTGTCTCGCAAAAAGGGGAAAAAAAGAGGAAGGAAGGAAGGAGACTCCCTCCCTATGACACCCTCACCTACATCCTGATGGCATCGCTGCCGACCGACCGTCGTCCCTCTCACTTTCTAGTTCTACCCACATCGGGCACTTGTGTTTAGAATGTTCATGTCTTGGCCAGTGGCTTCAGTCCATGGCAAACCCCCAAACAGTATACAGTTAGCATGGCCACATGAAAAGAGATAGAACCCGGGACAGACAGACAGACGGAACTCACACAGTGTTCAGTTTGCTTTCTCATCCGCCCAATGGTCTGAGTTGGAATCTTAGTTCTGCAGGTGCTGGCTCTGCTACTCATTTTCCACTCCCTCCCTGGGTAAGTGAGGGTAAGAATCGAACCTGTTTTGTAGTGTGTCGTGTGAAAACTAAATGAGGAACTGCTTGCAAACTTCTTTAAAAGTACCGAATGTGAATTTGTGCTGAAATATGTTGTCATTATTAAGTATTACTTATTATTACTCGCATTATTGTTATTATGATTATGGCAATAAATATTCCCGCGGCTCTTCAGGGACCTGTTGCTATAGAATATGGACCAGGTTTGCTCCAAGACGGTGCCACGTTGTTGCTTATTAAGACTCTTCTTTAAAGGGCCACACTGAGGCCCAGTCAGTCACCCAAAATCCCTACAACATGTTGCCAGATTCCCTAGATACCAGCATTCAAACAAGAAATTGACTAGGCTTTAAAACATGTTCTGCTTTCAGTGAATCAATATTCAGTCTGCTTAGGGAGGAAGCCCTCACTCACTTGTGGTGCAGTCAGAGTGAAATCTATGCCCCAGGTTAAATCCAGCCAATCATTAATGCATCTTGGCTGCAGTAGTTAGGTTTTAGCTATCAAAAGAAATGTATCTTTGCACCAATATAAGCCTTGAGCTCCATTCAAAAGAAGACATGGAGGGGGCTTCCCCGGTGGCGGAGTGGTTGAGAGTCCGCCTGCCGATGCAGGGGACGCGGGTTCATGCCGCGGTCCGGGAAGATCCCACAATGCCGCGCAGCGGCTGGGCCCGTGAGCCGTGGCCGCTGGGCCTGCGCGTCTGGAGCCTGTGCTCCACAACGGGAGAGGCCACAGCGGTGAGAGGCCCGCGTTCCGCACACACAAAAAAAGAAGACATGGGTGTTCATCTGAGTTGAAGATATGATGGTAATAAGAGGGACCAATCTGTATTGAATTAAATTATTCTAACCTAAAACCAGCAGAACAATCTCTGCAGCAATATCTTAACCAGATTTGTCTATAGAGAATAAAAATATTAAAGGTTTGCGTCTTATGTCATCCTTAGGTAATATGAATTTTAGGGGAAATCTAGCTTATGATAATTCCCCCCTTTATCCTCCATGAGCCCAAGAGTATCATGACACAGTTGGATTTCCTAAGACCAGTATTTTGCTTTTCTGCTTGCTTCTGAGGCAGTGCCCTTGGTTTCTCTTAACTCTACTATGGCTCTTCATCTGAGCTGTTTTGTAAGCAAAACAGTGATTTGGTAAAGACATCTGCACTTCGATCTTACTCTTTCTTATTTTCCATTTGTACATGAGTGGGAATTTTCGGGAGATATAACACCTTATCTGATGAAATGACTGATTATAAAAGTGGGGTGCCTAACACCAAATTGAGAAAAAAAAAAATAGATGTTTTCTGAAGAGACTTTCAATTCATCTCACATTCTTGCAGACAGGCCTCTCTAGGAATAGAGTACTTAACTCGAAATGTAGTTGTCTGTCTTAAAGACCATATTTCCCAGCCTTGAAGCAGGTTAAGTTCATATGATGAGGTTTTTCCCTAATGCAATGTCAGCAGAATTGTTTCCCTTCAGGTGGAATCAGTGTATCCTGCTTCTCTGTCTCCTCCTCCTTGATATCTGGAATATGGATGTAATGACTGCATCCCCAGCACACATCTTAGAGTTCAGTGCATTCTGAGCATGTGTGTTCCAATGATCTATTACTGTTTCATAAACCTCTCCAAAGATAATGACAGCTATTTTATAACACTTGAAGATTCTGGGGATTAGGAATTTAGACAGAGCACAGTGGGAATTGTTTGTTTCAGCTCTCTGAGCGCTTCACGATATCTGAGACCTCAAATGGCTGATCACTGGCATGACCTGGAGGATTCTTTAACCAAATGTCTGGTGCACTAGGGGGATTTCAAGGCAGGTCTCAGCTGGCACAGTCAACCAGAACACCTGCATATGACTCTGTGTGCTTGGGCTTCTCACAGCCTGCGAGTTCGATTCCAGGAGCAGATGTTCCATGAAAACCAGGCAAAGCTGCGTGGTCTTTGCTGATCTGACTTTGGAAGTCATACAGCATCCCTTCTGCTCCATTCTATTCTCACATGCCAGCTCAGGTTCAAGGGGAGAGGTGACTTCTCCCCCGATTGGAGATTAGTAAGATCCCATTGCATAAGAACATGTGGTAATGAGATCACACGATATGATCATCCTTGGAAATTCCAATCTGCCACCAGGATGGAACAAAGTGATAGGCATATGGGTCTCTAATAACACTGCAGAGTCACTATAACTGCCCTAGATTGCTAACCCACAGGATTCTTTTTTTTTTTTTCTTGATGCGTTTGAGAGAGAAATAGACTCTTATCCTGTTTAAAATATTGTTATTTTGATTTTATGTAATATGTAGTTTAATCAAATGCTAACTGATACAGTGGTCAGTGACCTCTGTGTTTCACCACATCAATAGCTCATCTGTGAACAAGATCAGCTTAAACACCAAGGGAATCAGTGTAAGTTAGCAGGCAAAATTCAACATCACATCGACTGCAGTCATTAGGCTAATAGCATTAGCATTCTCTTTTGCTCCATTGGTTCAATTTCTTTTTTTACTCCTGCTGTTTATCTTAGTGGAAAGCAGTAACCTCTGTGCTGAAATGGCATCGTGGTATTTCCCATCCAGTGGCGTTGCTGATGGTGTACCAGCACGTCCTGATCCATTTTTGGAGCTGGAACAATCTAAACTTGTATAGAGAAAGCCTTCATGGGTTTTTGTTGGCATAGGAGAAGTCTAATTACACACATCCAAATACACAGGAGAGGAATGGGAGGTTTTCCCCCATTGACTTGGAAAAGCTGGTGGTTTTGACCTGCAGCACTTGAATGAGAGATCCAGGCTAATTATGGGATTGCATGTTTAAACAGTTATTTCTTTACAGAATACTCCTAGCACATTTGTAAGTTTAATTTTCTTTTGGATCTGTGCTATTCATGGACTTTCTGCACAGAATTCTTTCAATTTGAGAAGGCACATTAGCTTTTTTTTTTTTTATCAAGAATAACCTCTTTAATTATCTGCCTGTGTTCTTAGGTAGAATTAAAAGATTGTTCTGGGACCTATGTTTTATGATTATTTCTTAGTTTATTTGATCTGCTTTATTCTCTGCTCATAAAGATAATCCAGCGCCGTGTCTGAATCACTCCTACCACCACGTCTTCCTTTTGGGTTCCGTGAGGTCTGGCACCTGCCTTGTTTAATTAACTGTCATTTTTGTAGAAGTTAACATAGTAATTGTAGATAATAGACAGTAGAATGAATGAGTAACTAGATCTTGTTATTATTTTTATGTCTGTCTTTATTTAAAATTATTGTTATAGTAGATCTAGGCCACTCTCTTGCTCAAGTGCATTTATGTACATTATCTCACTGTTTTCACTGTGAGACAAATATCATTGACATACTCTGCCTATGGAGATCTAGGAGGATTCTGATATACTCGAAATTCTGATACCTTTGTCATTGATTACTAGAGATGAGTAGGTAACTCACTCCAGCTATAACTGTAATTTTAGTACTCCCAAAGGACAAAAAGGATCTAGTTCACAGTAGAGGCTGAGGTAGGGTCAGGTATGATAACAGGAGTTTTGAAACACCCAAAGTTTTAGGATCATAGGATATTAGCAAAAGTAGGGCACATGTCTCTGTTTGGCAAGACCTTGCAGGAAATATATGATGGTTTAAAGACACCGGCTGAATAAGGTAGGATTCTCCAGTGGAGAAATAAAATAAGAAATATGGAAGAAGTATCACCACAGAAAGTAGCTCAGGATGGAACTCAGTGTAACTCAACTGTGCTTTGGGTTCTCTTCACACCTAGTACGTCAGACCCAAGACACAGAGCACAAAGAGTATCGTCATCTGCCTTAACCAAGGAGGAGGGAATTTTAAATATCTTTCCAAGCTAGGGGAAGTCATTGTTTCTGAGTCATGACAGGGTTCATTCTGCAGCTGGTAGAATTTACTGTTTCTGAAACTGACATGGGAAAAGGAAACAAAAAAAAAGAAAAACCAGGAAAAACTGGCAACAATGAGGTGTGAAATCTCATTTCATCTCCTCTGCTTTGGTCTTTTTTTCTGTTTTCTCCCATAATTCTTTCCTGCTCCCGTTCTTTGCCCTTTCTTTTTCAAATTCCTTTCTCTCGTCTCTCCCTTCCCACAAAAATTTCAACCAATAACAGTTTATATTATTGAGGAATGAGGGATCCTACCCATCGCCTCAAAGGAAATCTTGTCGTGATACTCCTCCCACCTCTCATGTGTCCCTGTGCAGGTGAAGATGAATACCATGGAAACTACAAGTGGTCAGAATTAGGAGGTGATTCCCTAGAGGGACATCTGTACCCTAGGTTGCCCTTTGTTCATGAGCAACAGTTTTCAAGTCAAAAATTCTTTTCAAAAGCCATTTTACCATAAAAGTCAAGATTGGCTACCCAGGGATTGTTTTAAAAAATAATTGTTTTAATTGCATGTGTATTTGATAATTTATGGTAGAAAATCATTAGCTTGTATGGCAAGAAAATCTCATTCTACTGAAAACTGTTACTGATTGCTAGGCAGTGTAATAATATGGCAACACTTTTGTTCGCAGGCACCAAGCTTATACTGGTAGGTAACAAATAGGTAGCCCTGACCATAAGGTCTTTGTATGAATTAGGTAATATGTTTATTTTAATACATAGCAACCATGACCCCTGTCCTAAGTCAGTTCAAGCTGCTATAATGACACCATTATAAACTTATAAACAACAGATAATAAACAACAGAAATGGCTTATAAACAACAGAAATGTCTCTGTCACAGTCCTGGAGGCTGGATATCTGAGATCTGGATGTGTATATGATCAATTTCTGCTGAGGGTCCTCTTCCAGGTTGCAGATGGCTGACTTCTCACTGTGTCCTTACGTGGCAGAAGGGGGCAAGAGAATGCTCTGGGGTCTCTTTAATAACAGCACTAATCCCACTCATGAGGGCTCCACCCCCTTATAACCTAATCACCTCCCAACCCCCCACCCCACCCCACCCCACCCTGGGCAAATACTGTCACATTGAGCTTTAGAATTTAACGTAGGAATTTTGGAGAGACACAGACATTCACTCTATAACATATATTATAATTAGATAGATAGAAATGGTGTGTCTGTTGGACAGAGGTATTTTTTAATTAATTAATTATTTTTTATTGAAGCATAGTTGATTTACAATGTTGTGTTAGTTTCTGGTGTACAGCAAAGCGATTCAGTTATATATATATGTTTTTTTTCAGATTCTTTTCCATTATAGGTTATTACGAGATATTGAATATGATTCCCTGTTATATAGTAGTTCCTTGTTGTTTATCTGTTTTATATATAGTAGTGTGTACATGTTAATCCCAAGCTGCTAATTTATTCCTCCCCTCCCTTTCCCCCTTGGTAAACATAAGTTTGTTTTCTATGTCTGTGGGTCTGTTTCTGCTTTGTAAATAAGTTCATTTGTATCATTTCTTTTAGATTCCACATGTAAGTGATATCACATGATATTTGTCTTTCTCTGTCTGACTTACTTCACTTAATATGATAATCTCTGGGTCCACCCATGTTGATGCAAATGACATTATTTCATTCTTTTTTATGACTGAGTAATATTTCATCATGCACATCTTCTTTATCCATTTATCTGTTGATGGACACTTAGGTTGCTTCCGTGTCTTGGCTGTTGTAAATAGTACTGCTGTTAATATTGGGGTGCATGGATATTGTATCATTATTTAGAAAATAATGAGATAACATATAAATGACCATAAAGACGATGTATACTTACCTCAGATTCCTCAGCCTTACATACTTCCTGGGTTCTTTGTCCTACAGAAAATAGGTTCTCAATATTATATTTTGAAAACTAGATGTAATGGAAGAGGATGATAGGTGGACATGAATAACACAAATCAAAGCCACTTCTGATTCCCTCAGTCTCTCCTGTTAAGAGAGAGTGATGACGTTTAATGTGAAATATTTATATTTATTGAATATGAAATTAAAAAAAAACTTTTGTAAATCATAGTTTAACATGGTCATTTTATAAATGAGGATACTGAAGAAATTAAGGCTTTAATATCTTGCTTAAAGTTTAAGGTCTTGAGCCTGAAGTCTGCTGAATCAAATTCTAATGTATTTTAAGCCAAGTCTATATGTTTTGCAAGACTACTGCATCAGAATCACTTGGAATTTTTTATTTAATTTAATTTAATTTTAACCTGGTAACTCTCCCAAGAATTCTGAATCAACATGGAATGGGAGGGGACCTCAGTTTTCATTTTTATCAAAAAATGCATGTTGATTCTGATTTTTATTAATCTTTAAAAATAGTAGTCTAATGGTACCACATGAAAGCAAAACAGATAATATAAAGCAATTTTATGAATGAAAATCCCACGCAGAGAATATATCTTATTTTCTAGGAACTCCACTCAAGTATAAACACACAACTCCCAATTACATGTGGCTCATTTAGGAAACCAGTACTTTAAAGGATAGTATATATCTAGGTTATTAAATAAATGACGCATTATCCTGACTTTTTTTTAATGGAAAAGAGAAGAACTATCGTACTTAGGAACCACAAACTACTTAAAAAGCTGCTGCCAAGATTCATTAAGAATATTATCCCTTTTAAAATGATATTAAAATACTTGATATGAAGGACAATGTTTGAAGGTGAAAATTTCAGTGGACCTGTACCAGGGACTTAATTATTTATAGTCTCTAGTAGTCTGCTAATAATGTAAGACTAGGAGACTATTAAGAGTAAAACCAAACTTTTGTCTCTACCACGAATATTGAAGGCTAGCAAAGCTAATTTCAGTGGACCACTCCCTGGTAGTAGGGCTCATTTATATTGTGGTGAGCTGTGAAGATCAGAGATTTTACCAGACTTGCAGACTCGTCAGTTAGCCTGCCACAGCTCCGTGGGCGCTGGTAGAAAACTGAGGCTCCTGGGTCAGAGATGCAGGATGCTTCATTACTCCCTCACAGCAGCAGTAGCAGTAGGGCTGGCACACTTGCACTGGTTCCCTGAGCTCCAGTTCCCACAAGGCTACACAAAGAGGGTCATGTAACCCCGCCTCCCCCCCACCACCACCACCACACACAGTGGGTTATATCACAGGCGAAGAGCTCTGAGCTTAAGGAACCTGAATCTTTTATAATGGGCAGTAAGCACGCCTGCCTTTGGCTGCAGAGGGAGACGTTATCTTTGTCATACCGGAAAATATCCATGACTGCACATTGTTCCGGAGGAAGACATGATCTCTGTATCCCAAGGTTGTTCTCTGTACAAACATCCCTGAGAAGATAGTTCAGAACAAAGGGCAGTCACTGCCCCTGCTTGCAAGACGGGAAGAAATGTGAGACCGATCTCCCAGTACACGTCAATGACATTGTTTTTGATGACTCTATAACTTACTTATCATTCCACAAAATGATTATTTCAACATACAAGTAAGTATTCAGAAGAACACCCTAAGAAATTCTGTAGTTCCTTCAAGCCCTAATATACATTTTAGCCAATTAGCATAAGGAGAAAAAGTTGCTGTACTTCCAGAGATAGCAGTTTTTTGGGAGAGGAGGGAGATTTGATTATTTCCATTAGTTATTTAGGTAAGGGTTCATTTCCCCCCCTTTTTTCTCTTCCTATAAAATAATGGAGCAAGAGCTGCAACTCTGACAAGTTAGACCATAAAGAACTTGGCAGGCAAAAGTAGTGCAGGATAATGGGAAAGCTGGGCTTTGGAATTAGACAAAACTGGGCTTAAATTCAAACTCAGATTCTTACTAGATGCCAGTTGATTAAAGCTTGCTAATTCTCAGGTTTATCATCCTTAATGTATGGATGACTTTACCTGATTTATAGGATTATACGGTAACGTATGGAAAATGTTTATTGAAGTGTGTGACACCCAGTGCTCAATAGATGATGGTATTAATGGACGTGTGCAAGGAATTTAATTTCTTCACCGAGCCCTATTGTAGAATGCAGACAAACACACAGAATCAGGGAGAAGTTAGAGGGATTGTCTGATACTGAGTTAGGGTATAATTCTTCGCAACTACTTAGCTTTGCTTAGATCACATGAATACATTATTTGGGTTTTCCCTGAGAAATGATTTTTATAACAAGGACTGTTGTGTGGCTCCAAGTTCATACCCAGTACCCACACCAGTGAGGGGAGCAGCTCAGAGAAACCAGTGAGGAACCTCTGAGCACGAGCCAGCACAACAGGATGCTAAATCAATCAAAGAGTTAATGGCAGTCAGTTCTAATTAACCAGATTTTAAAGAGTTTTTCTTTAAAAAAAAACGTTCAAAGTGTGACAGCTTGAAGTTAGCAGTTAAAAGCTGTTGAGAACTGGGTACCTCAAGGTGAGCTCTATTTTTACTTGTCTCAAAAAGTAAAAAATCAAGAATCCATTTTTTTCAAAAACAGTTCCTGTTTTCTTTTCTCCGCTTTCAAACCAATTGTGTTTGTTTCATCTTAAGTCACGCTGCAATTGATTGAGACTGCGGGCAGCACAACTTCATTTCTAGCAAGTTTTATCCCTGTTCCCCACATTAATATCTCTGTAGTTATGGGTTTGTGCTCTTTCTTTATGTGCATATTATGGTGTTAGTAGTGGTGGAGAGGAGGAGGAATCTGTGTGTGTGTGTGTGTGTGTGTGTGTGCGCGCGTGTGCGTGCGCGTGTGTTCTCGTGCGCATGTTGTAACCGTCCGCCTCCTGCTAGTTGAGACTTTGGTTACGTAGGGTAGGAGGATTTTGGCACCCTTTCCTCTAAAGAAAACACAGTCTGATCTGAGGAGTGCCTGCCTCTTACAAGGCCTCGATTGTGGTTCTCGTGCCATGTTGTAACCGTCCGCCTCCTGCTAGTTGAGACTTTGGTTACGTAGGGTAGGAGGATTTTGGCACCCTTTCCTCTAAAGAAAACACAGTCTGATCTGAGGAGTGCCTGCCTCTTACAAGGCCTCGATTGTGTAAAAAGACCAAAAAAGAAACAAGTGCAGTTTAATTGCATCGGATGCTTGGTGACTAGTTCACAAATCTTTTATTTGTTTCGAGAAGTGCTGCAGTGGCACTAAATTTTGTGTGTGTTCAGGGAGGTGCAGACGTGACTTACCGTAGGACTTAGAAGCCGGCATAATTACCTGGGCTCCTGTCAAACTAATAAATTCACAGAGGCTTTACCTACAGTCAGGAAAGACCAAAGGCTTGAGAAGGTTGAAGAGTGAGGCCAGGCGTTGAGTCCTGTCGTTTTCTTTACGCGTAGTTGAGAGGCCGATGGTTCCATGGAGTATGGATTATATATTTGTTTAATCATCTCTGAGAAGGAGGATCTCGTGGTTTTACGGTCAATGTGCTACTCCTCTGTTTTATTCCAGATGCATAGACATCTCAAAGATATCTTCCCTGAGAAGGAAAGTCTCCTCATATAACACCCCTGTCCACTCACAGATAACCATGGCCACCAATGTCATATATAATATTGTCTGTAATCCAAGACATCTTATAAAAATCTAAGAGAATTTAAAAGGTGTGAATAGCTATTGAAAAAGGTCATTTGAAAATGTAAAGAATTTACTAGGCGGGCATTTTCACTGAACTAGGAAACGTGGGGTACGTTTCTCATCTGATAAAATCAGCCTTTTGCATTTGGGATATATTTTGGATTTTTAGTACACCACATTTAGAACTGTTTAGTGTTCTACCCAGGGTTCCTGAACTACAGATAGTAAGGAAGGTCTTCAAGAAGTTATGGTCCAGCATGGAGGAAAGACTGGGTAAATGATTGACTATGTGAATGTATGCCTTTCTCTGAATGAATCCACACATTAACTTCAGATCGTTCTCCTGACTTGTGCTGTCCATGTTGCTAGTAATCAAATTTAGTTGACAAGAGTCATTTGTTCTACGTAGAATATAATGAGTACATTTAGCAAGAGATTCTTAAAGTCACGTGTGGTAATGTAACTGAGATTGGGACTGTGGTGTACGTTTGTCTTTCTTCATTTCCCTTCTTAATTAATAGCATCATGTATCCAGCAGTCCGTGCATTCAATAACATATAAGTGCTTAGTATGTTCCAGACAGTATGCTGTGTGCTGGGAATAAAATTAAGACTAGGATGTAGCCCTTTTCCTCAAAAAAGTCAGTGGTTAGTTGGACACTGTGAGATACAAATGAATTAATTAAAACACAATGCTAAAAACGATGTAAATAAGTACATGTCCAATGCGTGATGTAAATTCAGAGGAATATTTCACTCAACCATGGTGAAAATGGAAAATCTCCCAGTAGAGATGACACTGAGTTGGGTCTTGAGTTGCAAGTGAGAGTTTGTCAGAGGAAGAATGGAGGCAAATACATTAGACACACGAAATAGGCAACTTGCTTCACTATAAAATGCTCTGAACAGAATCACATAGATTAGATTTAAACAACTGCTATTATTTAGTCATAATTTGGGGAAGCTATTTCCTTTTTGGCATCCCCTTCTTTGGCATGGTGTACTTTTGAAGGCTGCCTATTTTTGGTTCCCTTGTCCTAGAGAATTGTGCGTACATGTGAATCTCCTTGAAAATGTGTGTCTCTGCTTTATTTGATTTTGTGTCCCTCATACCCCGCACTGTGCCCACCATTACAGTGGGTGCTAAGAAATAATCTGTTCAATGAGGGAATAGAGACTAAGTATGATGGTTATCAAAATTTGGGGTGGGGTTTCCCTGGTGGCGCGGTGGTTGAGAAGCCGCCTGCCAATGCAGGGGACACGGGTTTGAGGCCTGGTCCGGGAAGGTCTCACATGCCACGGAGCAACCAAGTCCGTGTGCCACAACTACTGAGCCTGTGCTCTAGAGCCCGTGAGCCACAACTACTGAGCCTGCGAGCCACAACTACTGAAGCCCGTCCTCTAGAGCCTGTGAGCCACAGCTACTGAAGCCCGTGTGCCTAGAGCCCATGCTCCACAACAAGAGCAAGACCCAATGCACCCAAAAATAAATAAATAAATAAATAAATAAATAAATAAATAAACAAATTAATAAATTTGGGGGTAGGAGGGGCTTAGCAAACTGGAAATATGCCTGCGGGGGGTCGTCTTGAAGGCTTTTGCTTAGCAAGTATGCTGGTTTTACACAGAATGTGGCTTTGGCAATTGGAAATAGTAGGGACCTAAGGCCCTTCTCTGTCCATACTTTGGCCTTGCCACTGGAATAAGTGAAAGACTGAGTTAATAAATGGACATGGGTCACTATATAGACTCTAGAAACAGGCTCTTTTAAAGTTTAAGGGAAATGAGAAATAATACAGGTTTTATTAATGTCCAATAAATAAGTGGAAAACTAATTGCCAAATGGCAAATTGTAAATACTGTCTGTTACCGTTTACTGTAAAATGGTCTGAAGCTCTTTGATTAATTCCCTCACTCTGTGACTGTGTATGAGACAAGTCAAGTGTTCTTGTCACCTGGCCCGGCAGAGTCTGAGACATCTAGCCAACTTAGCCAATTTACTGTGTACTTTTTTTTTTAATCAGGTTTTTAAAATTTTATTTATTTATTTATTTTTTGGTTGCATTGGGTCTTTGTTGCTGCGCGTGGGCTTTCTCTAGTTGCGGCGAGTGGGGGCTACTGTTCGTTGCGGTACGTGGGCTTCTCACTGTGGTGGCTTCTCTTATTGTGGAGCATGGGTTCTAGGCGCACGGGCTTCAGTAATTGTGGCACACGGGCTCAGTAGTTGTGGCTCACGGGCTCTAGAGCACAGGCTCAGTAGTTGCTCTGCTGGATGTGGGACGTTCCCGGACCAGGGCTCGAACCTGTGTCCCCTGCGTTGGCAGGCGGATTCTTAACTACTGCACCACCAGGGAAGCCCTCTACCATATACTTGAAATCTCCATTTTTGCCAAAGTTGTAAGTGAAAATATCCAGGATAAAAACCATATATAGAAAAGGAGTTTTTCATCCACATTTCATGTAACACCATAGATCACTAAAGCAAAAAGAATTTTAAAATCTAATTTGCTTTACACAAGGGATTGGGAAGCCTGGCAGGATTTTGGGTTCTTCGTGTATCTTGAGTTATTTCTCAAATATTTTGGGTTCAATAAAATCCAAAATGCATTTTGCCCTGAGCACTTTCCCCCTTAATTCTGAAACCCGTGTGTAATCTAAAGGAAATGTAATCCATATGTTTCTCATTCATTTACACTTAACTCATCAAAATATTTTTCTAGGAGCTGTTTGATGTTGAAGAAGCATTTTGAGACTTTTTAATAATTTTTTGAAACCTCCCCTCCCCCCACTCCTTTAAAACAGAAGGCCGTGTTTGCCAAGGAGAAATAAGCCCCAATACCAAAATATTTGGGTTCGGTTCCAAACTCTGAACCACAGAATTTAAGATAGGTTCTCAGCTTATCCAGTTCGTTCTTGTATCCCATTTTCTGGGTCTGGTTCAGCATGTAAAATTCAGTAGATTTGCCCAGGATGAAAATGGGACTCTTGTGACTTTACCACAGGATCAAGAGGAAGGATTAAAACTGCGAGCTAACAAGGTTGTGATGTTACACACACACACACACACACACAAAAGAAAAAGAAAAGAAATAAAGAAAGAAAAATTAAAGGTTACCTCATAGGGGCCAGAGGTGTGCAGTTCCAGGGAGGATGAAGAGTCAAGGAAAGTAACCTTTTCCAGTTAGAATCTTAGTCAAGTTGACCTAACTACCATGTTTTGTTTTGTTTTGTTTTGGAAGCCTGAACCCACTAAAGTAAATATCCTCACAGCTTTTTCAAACTTTCCCCAACATAATGAACTTATCTTTGCCACCTAGCGGTACTGCTCTCCAGATTCTCCAACATCATTCTTAGTTGCGATGCTGAAAAATCTGGAGTTTCATAGCTTCGCATTCAGTGCTCATCGCAGTTCCGACCCAAGGTGAGCTCCGCCTTATTGCCCATCCTCTGATCTATGGGCGACACAAGCAGTGACCTCCGGATAATCAAGGCTTTGTACTGTTCCTTCCTCAGGTGTTGTTGCTGCCTTTACTCATGCCGTGCTCACTCTCCGCAACTCCACTGTATTCATGTATGGATCATGACAGGCAGATGTGTTGCTTCTTTTAACTGCATCCTTTAAGACTTCAGTTTCTCAACTGTGGCATTATTGACATTTTGAGTCACATGATTCTTTTTTCATCTGGGCTCCCTACCTATCAGTCCTGTGCATTTTAAGATTTAGCAACCTTGCCCTCTACCCACTAGATTCAATAGCACTCCCTTAGCTGTGACAATCAAAAATGCCTCCAGCTATTGCCAAGTATCCTGGGGGAGGGGAGCAAAATTGCCCCCGGTGGAGAATCGCTGCTCTCAAACTTTGTCGGTACTACTCCTATAGACAGCAATCAATTCCTTGACTTGAGTGAGTATATAGATTGCTGTGTATTTTAAGCTTCTGAAGGCAGGCAGACGATTGATCGCTCAACTTCATACCCAGAATATTGCATTCTTCCATGATCTGTATAATCTTGATTTTGTGTATTCACAAAGTATTTGTTGAATAAAAATGCTAGGAAAAGAAGAACACAGCCTAATTATGTTTTCTTGTACCTGCAGATCTGACTGGTAACTCAGTTCTTCTGGAAAGATCTAGGATGTGCCCCTGCTCTTACAATACCCTTCTCCAGTTCCCCGCTTTGCAGAGTCATTATCTTAAACCAGACCGCTTCAGGCTTTGGTTATCCTGTAATAACCACTACCTGACTTTCTTTTTTCCCTGGCTGTGTTAGCGAACCCAAACTTGGATCCACTCACTGGTCCGCAGTAAAGCCAATCTACCGACACTGGGTTGTGGTGAAGGAAAGTGCAGCGTTTACCGTAAGGTGCCAGATGAGGATTGCAGAACAGCTAACGCTCAAAAAGCCCGAAATCCTCCATGGGTTCCAGGGAAGAAGTTTTTACAGGCAAAATTGGGGAGAGCTAGTGGTGGGAGGGCTGCAGGGTATGTAACCCTCCTCTGATTGGTTGGTGGTGAGGTAACAGGGTGGTGTTCTAGGAATCTCAATCATCAGCCTTCTGGTTCCAACCAGTCTGGGGTCCCTGGGCTTACGCTCAGCCTGAAGTCACCGTCCTCCACCTGGGTGGAGCCCTTAGTTCCTGCAGAAGAGCTCAGAGTAAATTGCTATGCACATCCCCCAAGGAGGAACCAGGGCCTGGCCCATCATTGCACTATTATTTCTTTCTGCATCCCCTCACTCCTCCAATTACTAACTCAAATGCCCTTTGGAACTCAGGGAAGGTCTAGGAAGCTGAAACCTTTTTCCTACAGACAAGAAAAGGACACAGAAAGGCCTTTGTACTTGGGAGAGCCCCACAGGGTCCTGCATGGTTTCAGCATTTCTGCTTTAAGGGAATGATAAGTGTAAAGCCTTGTCCTGTGGGAAGTTAAAATCTATATGATTTGGAAAGACCTATGACAATATGTAACTGAGAGTTAGAGAGTAAGATAGATGCTATCAGTAGGGGTGACAGATTCAGCAACGTAGTATGCCCAGTTACATTTGAATTTCAGATAAAAAGCAAATACTTTTATTAGTATGACTCATGCAATATTAGGACATACTTGTACTAAAATTATTCATTGTTTATCTGAAATTCAAACTTAACTGAGCATCTTGTATTTTATTTAACACACCTAACTATCAATGTAGAAATTGTCCAAGAAGGAGAGAAATAAGGACCTCAAGATATAAGAACAGGAAAAGCCATGGTTTGCTTGCAGAAATTTGGAATGGGTCAGATTTTAGAGGATGGTGTGTATTATGGGCTAACATAAACATGATTGCTTGTAGCGGGTGAAGCCAGATAATAAAGGTGTTTGAGAGCCATACAGATAAATTTACATTTGAAGGAGAAAAATACTACGAGTCCACCCAAAAGTGCCTTTTCTCACCTTCTGTTCTCACTACCCACTGTTTCCCTGGTGTTATCTTCCCTGTGTGAACGGCCTCCACACAGCCTCCTAGACACCTTGTCCACATCTATATGTAATATACTGGCAGTTGTTCATTTTCTGCCAATTTGCCCCTTTTGATGGTTAGCTCTCTCATTGCTATAATTACTTTGTCCACTTTTGAATTTCCTGCTCTCTCTCAGAAACTTTAAAAAAAAATAATCTTTTTACCTGCTTCAAAGTTTGTTGCCATTCCTAATCCGTGGGTAAAGTCTAGACTTCTAAACCTGGTCTTGAAGACATTGATCAATTTCACTTGGCTTATCCAACCTGTTTTCTCACTGTGTTCCAACATCTCTCGTCTTCCAGAATCAAGTATGCCTTTACATTCCCTGCCCACTGTCCTCATTCCTTTGCTCAGCATTTTCTCCAGGTTAGGAATTGCTTTCTCTCTCTCCCCAGTAAGCCCAGATCCATCCTTACTTCAAGAACCAGTTCATCCTTCCTTCAGAAATCAGTTTCAGCTTCGCAAACTAAAGACTTCGCTGATTAGCCAGGACTGCTCCAACGCTCCCCTGTTCTGAATTCTCTTAGCAACCCTAGTTTGAAGCAATACTCCAACTGTTTGCTTATATTCTACTTTAACATTTCTTCCTTGTTTCATGGGCGTAATTTTTATCTTTCTAACTAAACTATAATATTCTTAACCACAAAGAGAGCTTATAAAAATATTTTTATATCTCCCATGGTGCCTGCCATGCTTCCGGGCATACAGCAAATGATCAAGAAATACTTTTTGGTTTTAATTGAATTAGCATCCAGGGAAAACAATTTAGAAAATAGTATATAATTCATATCAAATGTTTGAAAGTTTCTTACAGAAATTTGTAGGAAAACCTGTTTCAAATATTAACCCTTCTGACTTAGAGTTTTCTTGCAAGTCAAAACATAAAAAATATCTTCGAATATCTTTATGGGATATGGTATTTAAGGATCACTGTTTATTTACCCTCAGCCTAAGCAACTAAAATGATAATCACAATCAATTACTTTGAGTACCAACTATATTCTGGACATCGTGTCAAGCTGTTTTAAATTTATCATCTCAATTAAACCACATATGTGATAGATACTGTAAATTTTTCCTTTTTATTTTAAATAAGAAAATTGAGGGTGAGGAAGGTAACACAAGTCGGCCAAAGGCACACAACTGAGAAACAACTGCACTGGGTTTAAGCTGAGGTTGGTCTGATTCCAAAACCTATACTCTTTGCCACCACGCCCTGTTCCCTTTTCTAATGTGGATGAACAACGGAAAGTAAAATCCCGCCTTACTCCCGTCTGTTGTTTTCTTGAAGGCCAGTAGGGAAATCATGAAGACAAGCTGAGCTCAAGAGGTCTTTCACAAGAATTTCTCATCAGTAATTTTCTCTACCAGAGAAGAAAAAGAAGTAAAAGGAATCCAAATCGGAAAAGAAGAAGTAAAGCTGTCACTGTTCGCAGACGACATGATACTCTACATAGAGAATCCTAAAGATGCTACCAGAAAACTACTAGAGCTAATCAATGAATTTGGTAAAGTAGCAGGATACAAAATTAATGCACAGAAAACTCTGGCATTCCTATACACTAATGATGAAGAATCTGAAAGTGAAATTAAGAAAACACTCCCATTTACCATTGCAACAAAAAGAATAAAATATCTAGGAATAAACCTACCTAAGGAAACAAAAGACCTGTATGCAGAAAATTATCAGACACTGATGAAAGAAATTAAAGATGATACAAATAGATGGAGAGATACACCATGTTCTTGGATTGGAAGAATCAACGTTGTGAAAATGACTCTACTACCCAAAGCAATCTACAGATTCAATGCGGTCCCTATCAAACTACCACTGGTATTTTTCACAGAACTAGAACAAAAAATTGGACAATTTGTATGGAAACACAAAAGACCCCAAATAGCCAAAGCAGTCTTGAGAAAGAAAAACGGAGCTGGAGGAATCTGGCTCCCTGACTTCAGACTGTACTATAAAGCTACAGTAATCAAGACAGTACGGTACTGGCACAAAAACAGAAATATAGATCAATGGAACAGGATAGAAAGCCCAGAGATAAACCCACGCACATATGGTCACCTTATCTTGGATAAAGGAGGCAAGAATATACAGTGGAGAAAAGACAGCCTCTTCAGTAAGTGGTGCTGGGAAAACTGGACAACTACATGTAAAAGAATGAAATTAGGACACTCCCTAACACCATACACAAAAATAAACTCAAAATGGATTAAAGACCTAAATGTCAGGCCAGACAGCCATCAAACTCTTCAGAGGAAAACATAGGCAGACCACTCTATGACATAAATCACAGCAAGATCCTTTTTGACCCACCTCCTAGAGAAATGGATATAAAGGCAAAAATAAACAAATGGGACCTAATAAAACTTAAAAGCTTTTGCACAGCAAAGGAAACCACAAACAAGACGAAAAGACAAACCTCAGAATGGGAGAAAATATATGCAAATGAAGCAGCTGACAAAGGATTAATCTCCAAAACATACAAGCAACTCGTGCAGCTCAATATCAAAAAAACAAACAACCCAATCCAAAAATGGGCAGAAGACCTAAATAGACATTTCTCCAAAGAAGATATACAGATTGCCAACAAACACATGAAAGGATGCTCAACATCCCTAATCATTAGAGAAATGCAAATCAAAGCTACAATGAGGTATCACCTCACACCTGTCAGAATGGCCATAATCAAAAAATCTACAAACAATAAATGCTGGAGAGGGTGTGGAGGAAAGGGAACCCTCTTGCACTGTTGGTGGGAATGTAAATTGATACAGCCACTATGGAGAACAGTATGGAGGTTCCTTAAAAAACTAAAAATAGAACTATCTTATGACCCAGCAATCCCACTACTGGGGATATACCCTGAGAAAACCATAATTCAAAAAGAGTCATGTACCACAATGTTCATTGCAGCTCTATTTACAATAGCCAGGACATGGAAGCAACCTAAGTGTCCATCAACAGATGAATGGATAAAGAAGATGTGGCACATATATACAATGGAATATTACTCAGCCATAAAAAGAAACGAAATTGAGTTATTTGTAGTGAGGTGGATGGACCTAGAGTCTGTCATATAGAGTGAAGTAAGTCAGAAAGAGAAAAACAAATACCGTATGCTAACACATATATATGGAATCTAGGGAAAAAAAAAAAAAGGCCGTGAAGAACCTAGGGTTAAGACGGGAATAAAGATGCAGACCTACTAGAGCATGGACTGGAGGATATGGGGAGCGGGAAGGGTAAGCTGTGACAACGTGAGAGAGTGGCATGGACATATATACACTACCAAACGTAAAATAGCTAGCTAGTGGGAGGCAGCCGCATAGCACAGGGAGATCAGTTAGGTGGTTTGTGACCACCTAGAGGGGTGGGATAGGGAGGGTGGGAGGGAGGGAGACACAAGAGGGAAGACATATGGGAACACATGTATATGTATAACTGATACACTTTGTTATAAAGCAGAAACTAACACACCATTGTAAAGCAATTATACTCCAATAAAGATGTTAAAATAATAATAATAATAAATTTTCTCTAAATCAAGCCCTGACATCATTTCTTTATCTCCTGCTATTTTTAAAAAAGGTTTTGATGTAGGACACATTGATTCCATTATTTTCTTCTTGTTTCCACTGCTTTTGTTGTTTTTTTTCAGGTTTCGTTCTCTTGCTTTAAACTATTACAGCACGCTACTGACTGGTCTAGCCATTTTCAATCTCTTCCTATTCGGTATATCAACATATTCTATGAAGAATTATCACATAAAAGATAATGTTAGCTTGTCATTCTATTGTTAAAAGGAAGAAAAATGTTCAGTGACTTCCAGTGAAAACTGGTGAAAAAATGAGATCTAACATTATCAGATTTCTTTAGGTTTCTGTATGTGCCCGTCTTCTAATAGAACATATATTTTGAGGGTAGTGTTCCTCTTTGATTATTTTTCATGTTTGGTTTCCCAGAGAATTTAGTAAAGTGCTTGCACTTAGTAGATGCTCAATAAATACTTTTCAAGCTGACAAGAGCAAGATTGTAAATGTAGGATTAATTTTTAGATTAGAATAATACCACTTCCTGGTAACTAAACTGAGCTCTTTCAGATATTGATTATAGAAGCCTGTGGTCCAATTAGGAAAGAATTTTTCACCAAGATCATTCTTACTTTTCTAATTGTTTTAAAATGAATCTATTTGAGATTCATGAAGATTCTCAGCGATTCAAGATAACTGATGATTCTTCAGGAAACCTTGGTGAAAAATGATCAGTTAATACTTATTTATTGCATACTTTTCCTCACATCCTCTCACTCTGTACTTATAGTTTTCCCAGTTATGGCTATGATCTCTAAATAAGGAAGAGAATTAACCCTGAAAAAGAAAGTTATTGATCTTTTGGAAATTCCCAATTTTAAATGAAATTTAAAGGAAAAAATATAAAATGAGGGTTCGGTGATTTCATACCAGGAAGATAATTGCACTGACATGCTTACTTGTGCAGGGAATAAGGATATTCAATGAAGGAACACAATTCTACCATGTTTAAGGGATCAACATTTGGTATTCCATTCAGCCCCAAAATAAAATTCAAATTTCATAGCACTTCATTTAGCAGAATATTAATCCCCTGAGCTTGGAAAGGAGAGCCAGTGTGAACAAAGCTTCACAGGGTGGATCAAGTTCAAAACACACATACACCCACATATGTACACACGCCTGTGCATGCACATGTGAAAGGAAACGGCTTTGAACGGTTACAGAAGTGCCTAAGTCTATGCTTATAAGTTTATCTGTGTTTTTGGCCACTGATCCCCTTGCTCAGAATAGAGCAGGGCACGTTGGGATGAATAATTATTTAATCAAATAATTGCTTCATGCCTCCAACACCACTCCTTTAAGAACTGAGCTGGAAAAAAAGACCAGCAAATATGTAAATTGGAACTGATTAGGGGATTAAGTTTCACTAAAAAAAAAAAAAAAAAAAAAAAAAAAATTATTAAAAATTGTAAAAACAGCCTGCAAATCCCTCTAAGCCAAGCCCTGTCTCTGAATTACAACACCAGCGCCTGTCGGCTGTGATAATTTCACTTCATTAAGTTCCAGATGTAAATAAAGAGCCTTTTTTTCCATCCACCACTTTAAATAAGCATGGACTGAAAACACAGGGGTTATTGATCCACTCAGCTGTTTGTTATTGGGTCTTTGGTCTTGTTTCATTGTTGCATTAGAAATTTTCAAACACCTATATCATGAAGCCAGGGACAATTCACCTCTGTAGAAACCATTTTAAAGCTATTGTTTCCATTGCCAAAACTACTAAAAGAGTAAAACTAATCAAGTATGCTACATACTGAAATGTGAAACAGACGTGTGTACACTGTATATAAAGCATGCAGAGAAATTAATAAGAAAACTTTAAATACCAGCGCTTTGGGCACTAGTACCAGATTGCTTTATACAGTATGATAATGTAAAATATATTATTTTTCCAGGATGTTGAAGGTTTCATACTCAAAGTTATTTTTTTCTGTAAGTCAGAGCTTTTCATACTACAGATTTTTCAGATTATGTATTATCCAGTTCCTTCAAATTAAGTATATTTTTTGTCACCCCAAACTTTTGAAGAATAAAATTTATTACACATAATACCGCTATTTCTAATCTTAAAAAATAAAGTCTGTGACAAAAAGCAAACCACTTGACTTAGGACAACAAAAAAGCAAACTTTTTATAGTTTAAGGCCAGGGTCAACAAATTTTTCTGTAAAAGGCAAAATTAGGGCATTATGTTGGTACTTCTATAACCATTTAAAATGTAACCCTTCTAAAATGTAAAAGCTTTTCTTAGCTTACAGGCCTTACAAAAACAGGTAGTGTACTGGATTTGGCCCAAGGGCATAGTTTGCCCACCCCTGGTTTAAAATACACAAAATACTGGTGCTTTACCATTTCATATACTATTTATCATTTTTTCCTAGGTTCATATCTGGCCACTGATGAGTATGGACGTTTACTGAGTTTCAGTTTGAACATTTTATCTCAGAAAACTCAAGGTCAAGAACATTTTAAGTCTTGAGGGGAAATGGCTCTAGAAGGTCTTTACCTAATGTCAGTGGGCATTTGTCCATGTAATAAAATGACTTGGCACCCCTTGGAACCAAAAAACATGACTAGCCAGGTGGGGTTGGCAGCAACGTCAGAGTGAATAACAGAACACGGCTGTGGGTCAACATTGCGGAGTAAAGTCTGAGCTGGGCTGGAGGTGCGAAGGTGGCTGGGGTCTGGCAGGGCTTGTGCTTGAGTCAGGGCAGTTGGTTCTATAAATCCTTTGTTTCATTAGCCGTAGTTTAGGAAACAGTTTCAAGAGACCAACACCCAAGGAGAAGGCGACTCAGGAAACTGGGGGATCCTCAACTGAATGATTTTTGTTTTACACTGGTCAGTGGTTATCACAACCCAAGCACTACATACATTGAATAGAAAGCAGACATTACTCTAACTGGCTTTATGTCATCCTCCTATGATCACTAATGCCTGGCTAGCTGAGAGGGGAAGAAAACTCTGGAGCAGACTTCATTCCAGCTAGGTCCAAACTTTATTAGATGAAAGAGAGTATCACTTTGTTCTGAATTACCAGCCTTCAAGGGATCATAAGAAGGTTGCATCGAGGTCTGAAAACATAGCTCACATAGGCAACTGCAGAATATGTACTTTAAACATCTAAGAGAAGAATGATCCTCCCAAAGGAAGCTGGGAAACCGGAAGCTATAGTCTCTGCTTCTGAACCGGGGACTCGGAGGGAGCCATGATGTTAACAGCAGGGCCTCTGAGAAGTTGTCTGTGTTCAAAGCACTGTTATAAACTGAGTGGATTGCACACCTTCTTGCCTCTTTAAAGGCATGTATACATGCTTGCTGTTGTGATGGTTATGATACAAGTTATGTCGAAAGCATTGCTTCATTATAAAAATAATAGCTTCTATGTATTGAGTGCCTGTTCTTTTCTAGATGCTGTTGAGAGAATTTTATAGGTACTATGTCATTTAATCACAGCATCTCCAGGAGATAAATACTGTTATCATCACCACCATTCAAAAGGGAGGAAATTGAGATATAGAAAAGTTACATAATTTGTTGAAAGTCGCAGGGTCAGTAAATGACAGAGGCAGGATTGAAACCCTGACCTTAGAGCTCAGTCTCTTAACCCCTAGGCTTGAAGACAGTGTGTGTCTCCCCAACAACAGATATTCAGAATCTACAGCTACTGTTATGTAGAGACCTGGGGGGATCTTGATTTTACAGTGGGGTCTCTGGGGACAAAGCACAGTAAAGAAGAACAGAGAATGAGACATACATCAGTGTTTACACTGAATTTTTCAGACAGGAGAAAGTACTGTTAATGGACATGAGAGTCTTTTTGGTAGGATTATATGCATTGCATAAGAAGTGCAAAAAAGCTTTGGTTCGGGCTTCCCTGATGGCGCAGTGGTTGAGCGTCCGCCTGCCGATGCCCGGGACACGGGTTCGTGCCCCCGTCCAGGAGGATCCCACATGCGGCGGAGCGGCTGGGCCCGTGAGCCATGGCCGCTGAGCCTGCGCGTCCAGAGCCTGTGCTCCGCAACGGGAGAGGCCACAACAGTGAGAGGCCCGCGTACCACAAAAAAAAAAAAAAACTTTGGTTCACTTGGCTTTAAGAAACTCTATTCAGGTACTTAAGTAGGTCTGTAAATAGTTTACCCTTTGGCTTTGCCTATGACAGCAGAATATCTTGAATTCTCAGTGAATACGTCTACCCCTATACACACACACTCACACACACACACATATTTACACACAATTTTCTTTTTCATTTTTACATCTTCCTTTTATGTTTTTGAACCTATTTTCCAGAATCTAATAATCTTTGGGTCTATCAGTGGATTTCCATTTCTGGCTTTGGAAAAAATGGGTTATCAGACTTTGGAATTCATTCATCAAAGCATAAGCCTTTGGCATCCTCTAGGTGAGCCCTGACCGATAGAAATATAATGCAAGTCACATATGTGATTTCAAATATTCTAGCAATTGTACTAAAAATGTAAAAAGAGACAAGTGAAATTAGCTTCATTGACATACTTTATTTTGTCCAATATATCCAAAATATTATCATTTCAACATGCAATTAATATAAAAATTAAAGGTTTCTTTTCTCTTTCTTGTGCCAAGTCTTCAAAATATGGTGTGTATTTTACACTTACACCTCAATTCAGATGCTAAAATTGCTTTGGAAACACTTGATCCGTATTTATATTCCATAAACATACTGTTAAAAAATATATTCACATACCCCAGCTGTTATAAGTATACTGAAAAGTTTTCCAATAACTGAACCAAGGTATTAGACTTCAAGTTAAAAATAATTAAAGTTAGGGCTTCCCTGGTGGCGCAGTGCTTGAGAGTCCGCCTGCCGATGCAGAAGACGCGGGTTCGTGCCCCGTTTCGGGAAGATCCCACATGCCGCGGAGCGGCTGGGCCCGTGAGCCATGGCCACTGAGCCTGCGCGTCCGGAGCCTGTGCTCCGCAAATGGGAGAGGCCACAACAGTGAGAGGCCCGCATAACGCAAGGAAAAAAAAAAAATAATAATAATTAAAGTTAAATAAAATTCAAAATTTGATTTATTCACCACATTGAACGTATTTGAGGTGCCCAATAACCACCCAAGGCTAGTGGCTATAATTGGACAATGCAGGTCTAGATCATAATTTTTAAACCCTTGCAGTGCATCTAATCACCTATAAAGTTAATCAGATATACAACTAGTAAGCAGTGATGAAGAAAATAGGTGACATATGTTTAGCACTTTCTATGCTATGTACTGTTATCCCAAATGTTTTAGCTTTAATGATTCTTAGTATTATCATTTTTCAGGTCAGAAAAATGAGGCACAGAGAGGTTAGGTTAAATAATTTGCTCAAGGGCATACAACTAAGAAGTAACAGAACCCCTCCCAAGCTGGTCTGAAATACTCTGTTATATATAGTACAATACCACACTATATAGAGTCTGTATGTTCCAGTAACTGCTAGACATAATGATTTACTATGTCTTGAGGGGGCTCCTGAGGTCTCTATTTTCTAAAAGATCCACCGCCGGTTGTGAAGTGCACTTGCCACTCTCTACGACATCACTGTCAACTTCCTTCAGAGCTCAACAGTAGGGAATAAATATTGAATTATTTTAAATAAGCCATCCTTCAAAAACCTTTATTGAGGACTTAAGCATGGTCATTGCAACAAAAATCCTTTGTACCTGGCTGTGTCTTTGGTGAAATACATACTACATATTCAGTGTCTTGTCCTCAGTGTTGTGTTTGATGAAGTTTTCTAATAATTTTTAAAGGGATTAACTGAATCTTGAAGCAGTCGTAATTAGTACTTTCATACTTTTAGGAATAGAGTGCTTCCTGGTTATTTTGCAGATACCATCTAGAGGGCGTTATTACCGAGTTGTGTGATTAGATGGTGGGATGGAGAAACAAACAAGAAATAAAACAGTAAATTCCATCCCCTCCCATTCTCTCTACAGCTACAATCATGAACCACAAACTCTTGTGTTTTTAGGAATTTGTCATTGTGGTGGTCCTGAGAATTCTGCTAGGTTTGCTTGAAATTGAGATCTGTGAATTAAGAACACAACTTTCATTTATTCAGCAACAACGGGAAAGTGTGCATGTTTCCATAGAGACGGGTAAGCCATTTCCTTCCCCACATTATGAGCACGCCTTTCTACCAAGTCTGATTTCCGTCCCGTCACCCAAGAAGCCTTTGGTGAGATTGGGGAGTTTGATCTGAGGGTCTGGCATGGCTCCAGGCAGAACAGTAAAAAAAAGGCATAAATCATGGGGAAAAGAGGTTGACACCAGTGGGAGGTGTGAAGGTGGAGAGTTGAAATATGGCCACCACTGCACATCTCCAGAATACAGAGCATGCTTCAATTGAAAGAGAGCATCTTAGTGGAAGTGCACATAGAGTTGCTGGTGTTCACAGTACGGATATCAATGTGTGTGAGGCTGCTAAGCGATCACAGCCCGGTGGCATTTCTGGGCTATTGTAGATAACTCCTGATACTCAATTTTACTATTCCAAGATATTATTGACTTGGTTACTCATTGGTTGCTTTATTCATTCTTTTTGGAATTATTTATTAACACATGCTAAGTGCAAGGCATCATTTTAGATCACAGGGTGGGTGGTTTAGGGAGTGGAGGGGGGATCCAACATTGCTTTAGACGTAAATCCTACCGTGAATGAGAGAGGCAAGATGAAGCATGTCCAAAAAAGAATCACAGTATGAGGTAGATATTTACAAAGGCCAGGAGTCTTCCAACAAAGTGTTCTGAAAATAGGTATGGGTTCATATTTTGTTTTGAAATTCAATAAAGGGCAAAGGCAGGGACATTTGTGCTGTATTTATTCCATCCAAAAGGACTGATTGAGCTGAGAAATTAATTGACATCTGAAGTAGACTCTCCAGGAGTGAGACTCCAGAATGCTGGAAAGTTCATCAGGCCGATTAACTAGCGTTGGCGTCGCTCACAGTGCTTGATGCCACACAGAATCTGGAAGCCCAGCTGCAGCTTCTTATTCTGTATTCTGCTGTATTCATATATGAACAAATTGTCAAGCACCTGCTTAGAACTAACATAAGCAGACTATGCCAACGCAAGGGAAGGGAAATGGAACGTCGTCTGAGTTTTGTAGGTGAAGATGTATATTTGCAAGATAGATGTGATATTATTTTTTTGAATTATTTCGAATTTGAATAATCAACAGCTAATTTGTAGACGATCACCTCATTTAATGAAGAACTTCCTTTCAATTTTCTGGTTAGGACCTAGGCTCAGATTTTGCCCAATAATATATTAAAAGCTACAGAGAAGAAATATAAAGTAAAAACAGCGTCCTCCTTCCTTTCCTTTTCTTCCCTCCCTCTTTTCCTTTCTCCCTTTCTCTCCCCCTTGCTTCCTTCCTTCCTTCCTCCCTTTCTTTCTTTCATTCTTTTGTTCTTTTGGGACTATTGCTAAGTTGGGGACTTGGAGAGTTTAAACAAAGGACAGATATGAATTAATCTGCTAATGGGGAGAAAGAGCTCATTAAGTTCGTAAGTAGCTCATCAAATATTCTAAACTTCTGATAACACCACTTCCAGAATTCTTGAGAAGAGACAAACGCTATCTGCATCTTCACTTACATTCTCTAACTAAATCAGTCTCACTGCTCAGGGTTAGTACCGGAAAGCGCACAGGCCACTGATGCTGCAGGTGGGAGCCATGAGACTTTCAGAGCTGTCAGGGAGCCTTTGGAAAGAGTTTCCAACTAGAGCATAATCCCTCTCTTCATATCTCTTTGCTTGTCTTTATTCTCTAGTGGCTGAAATGGTGTCAGAGATGGAGACTAGGGCTTGTGTTGGGTGGTTCGTTTTGGGACGGGTCCCAAAGAAACAGACGCGAGAGACAGGAAGCGCGAAGCGGGAGGGGGAGAAAGCCGGTGCCAGCGTGCGCAGCTGGACTCGGTGTTTGGGGTGAAACCTCTGAGCAGCTGTGTAGAATGAGGTGAGGACCCAAGAGGCAGAAGGCGGAGATGTCTACTGGCTTTATCTCCTGTTTGTTAAGAGTCGCCACGAGGGGCGTTGACTTGCACTTTGGTTTGCACGTGAGTCCCGCTGACCGAGCAAGTGACCAGGCATCCCACAGGGCACAGAGGAGAAGTCCTGGGGGGGGGAGCTGAGGCCACTTGTTGCAGAACAAGGACACCTGCGAACAGCTACAGTAAAACGCTGGGCTGAGCGGCCATAAAAAGTAGTTCAAAATGCGGATCTACCCGCATGGGCAACACTGAGGGCCCTGAGTCTGGCTCATCTTTGTGATTCACTCGTGATCTTTGCCCAATGGCTGGTGCCTAGGAAGCGTATAAACACATCAGTTCAACGGAGTTAAACTGAGACTCTCAGAAACTGGGCAAGTGCTGGGTTTGTTCTCATAGACTGTAGTTATGCGTGTATGTTATGTGAATATACTTTTCCTCATTCATTCATTTATCTATCTATAAATTTGGAATTTATCTATGAAGAAAGAACTGCTCTAAACATTGAGAGCACAAAACTAATAATAAGAAAAGGTCCCTGTTCTCACAATTACACTAGAAATAGGTATACCTAAAGACTTCCCTGGTGGCGCAATGGATAAGGCTCTTCACTCTCAATGCAGGGGGCCCAGGTTCCGTCCCTGCTCCGGGAACTAGATCCCACATGCCTGCCGCAACTAAGACCCCATGCAACCAAATATATATATATATATATATATATATATATATATATATATATATACACATATAATTTTTAAGTCTTAAGAGGAATAATTAAACTACACTGTTGCGCGCTACTGTCTGGTGTGGGGTTAATGGAAGATGTTACGCAGCAAGTATCATCAAAGCTGAACTCTGAGAGCTCAGTAGGGGTGACCAGGTAGCGATTCAGTCTCAGTAGACAGCTTACTCCTCCCAGTTTTATGGAACAGAAATTATGCTTCGTTTCTGGAAAACAGACACAGGCCCTATGAAGCCTATGCGCATACATATTGTTGCTGCCGGATACATTTCAACTGATTTTCCAAAGTGTGACAGGATTTACTCTTGAAATATTAAATTATGTTTCCTTTTGTTGTTACAGACTTGAAAGAATTTTTAAAAAGCAATAGTTTTCCTTTTCCTTCCCACGGATCTGAATGCTTAGCTTTTATATTCCTGCTTGAGTCTCCTGACTCATGTTTTAACAGCTTTGTGTTTTTAAAAAGAAAAGTTAACAGGCACCTGGAACACATCTTCAAGCCTAGTATTTTATTTGGAGTCTTGGACAAATGAGCTGGACCAATGTGAGTTAGTGACCAAAAGAGACAGCATGAGGGTAGTGCTGGAGGTGGCTTGACCTGGGTAGTAGACTCCAAGAAGGGAGGAAGGGGCAGGATGGCTGATTCTGCAAGTGACAGGGGCATATGTACCTTATACCTTCCGTGAAGCGTTTTGGGGGTGATGAGAGTTCTGATGGAGTCATTCATGAATGCGGGTGTCACTGAAGACCAAGAACCATGGGCTTTGGATTTTCCTTCTCAAAGATTCCCATCATGGACCCCAAACTACTGGTCCTTTCCCAAAGCTTTCTGTAGGACGTCTGACTCCGGGGTTCTTATATTATTCTAGAAAGGTAGCTGGATACCATTTACTGTCATCCTATCAAGAGGAGCTGTGATTTTGATATGGAAAATCACGAGAGTCATTTCTGGTACTTGAGGGCTGTAGAACACATTTAGTTTCTGCGTTAGAAATGAGCCACATGGGGTTCATTTTCTTTCTGGCTCTGTTTACCAAAGTTGTATTTTTCTTCATTATTTTATTGGGAGCTGCTCATTTATCATTTATTCTCCTAAAATGACAGTCATCAGGAGTACCTGCTCTCCCTGATTATGCCAAGGAGCAGGGGAAATAACTACTCCCCCCTCTTAAACACCTGTGTGTTCCTGCCCTATAGTAACTTCCCTTCTGAAATCTTTCTTATGATCATTGTCACCATTTTATTTTTATTGTGCCTAGTACAGTGCCTTGACAGTGGGATCATCCCAACAGCTGTTTATTAAGAATAGAATGAATCCGTTTATGGAACTGATTACTGTTAACAAATGGAGACAAGTTTAAATATCATTGGGAAACAAGTCAACTTCTCCTGGCAGCCACCCTACTTATCAGCACTTGCTGTTTTCCGTCTTCCTGCCTCATACAGGGTAGATCCACAGGAAATGAAAGTTTGTTTAACCCCTACAAGTGGGTATATACTCTTTATTTCTAGTAAGAAGCGGAGGGGGAGAAAAGATGGAAGTAAAGGACAAAAAGTAAGAAAAAAGAAGAAGATGATAGGCTGAATAGAGCGGTGGGGAAGGCATCTGGGAACTAGCTTTTTCTATCCCAAATGGAATAATAACAACAGCAGCAGTGATAAAAACGTGTTAGCTTTATTGAAAGTTTCTTGTGCCAAGGGTTTATACTATTAACTTACTTGATCCGGGCAGCAATTCTCTGAGGTAAGTAATATTACTATCCCCTTTGACAGATGAAGAAACGGAGCCAATGGAGTTGGTAGCTTGTCCATGACCACACCACTAGAAAGATTGCGCCCCAGGGTATTTGAAACCAGGCAATATGGCGCCATAGCCCATGCTCAGCACCACACTATGGTTACTTGTCTACAAAGCAGAACTATTGTTCACCAGATGCCTGCTTTGGCCTTGTATGGTACTTCTCACTGTAATGTATGCCTTTTTATTTAATCGTCATAACAATATTGTGAAATAATTTTAAAATCGTTACTTGGACCATGACGACATGGAGGCTCAGAAAAAGGATACGAGTTCCCTGTGATTCTCCAGCTTCTAAGAAGCAAGTCAGAATCCAACCCAGGCTGTTAAGCCCAAAGCCCCTGTTCTTTCTCTGTGCCAAATGCCTCTTTATGAAGGCACGGCAAAAAGCTTTCCACTTTATGGGATCCCCACTGCAGCAGTTACCTCCAAATGAGGGAGTAATTTTATATTTTATTTATTTAAAAAAAATTTTTTTAACATCTTGATTGGAGATGTTAGCATCTTGATTGGCATGTTAGCTTCTGCTTTATAACAAAGTGCATCAGCTATACGTATATGAATATCCCCATATCTCCTCCCTCTTGCGTCTCCCTCTCTCCCTCCCTATCCCACCCCTCTAGGTGGTCACAAAGCACCGAGATGATCTCCCTGTGCTATGTGGCTGCTTCCCACTAGCTACCTAGTTTACATTTTGAAGTATGTATAAGTCCATGCCACTCTCTCACTTCGTCCCAGCTTTCCCTTCCCCCTCCCTATGTCCTCAAGTCCATTCTCCATGTCTGCGTTTTATTCCTTTCCTGCCCCTAGGTTCTTCAGAACCTTTTCTGTTTTTTTTTTTTTAGATTCCATATATATGTGTTAGCATATGGTATTTGTCTTTCTCTTTCTGACTTACTTCACTCTGTACGACAGACTCTAGGTCTATCCACCTCATTACAAATAGCTCAATTTCGTTTCTTTGTATGGCTGAGTAATATTCCACGGTATATATGTACCATATCTTCTTTATCCATTCATCCGATGATGGGCACTTAGGTTGTTTCCATCTCCGGGCTATTGTAAATAGAGCTGCAGTGAACATTTTAGTACATGACTCTTTTTGAATTTTGGTTTTCTCAGGGTATATGCCCAGTAGTGGGATTGCTGGGTCATATGGTCGTTCTATTTGTAGTTTTTTAAGGAACCTCCATACTGTTCTCCATAGTGGCTGAGCCAATTCACATTTCCACCAACAGTGCAAGAGTGTTCCCTTTTCTCCACACCCTCTCCAGCATTTATTGTTTCTAGATTTTTTGATGATGGCCATTCTGACAGGTGTGAGATGATATCTCACTGTAGTTTTGATTTGCATTTCTCTAATGATTAATGATGTTGAGCATTCTTTAATGTGTTTGTTGGCAGTCTGTATATCTTCTTTGGAGAAATGTCTATTTAGGTCTTCTGCCCATTTTTGGATTGGGATGTTTGTTTTTTGTGATATTGAGCTGCATGAGATGCTTGTATATTTTGGAGATTAACCCTTTGTCAGTTGCTTCGTTTGCAAATATTTTCTCCCATTCTGAGGGTTGTCTTTCGGTCTTGTTTATGGTTTCCTTTGCTGTGCAAAAGCCTTTAAGTTTCATTAGGTCCCACTTGTTTATTCTTGCTTTTATTTCCATTTCTCCAGGAGGTGAGTCAAAAAGGATCTTGTTTTGATTTATGTCATGCGTGTTCTGCCTATGTTTTCCTCTAAGAGTTTGATAGTTTCTGGCCTTACATTTAGGTCTTTAATCCATTTTGAGCTTATTTTTGTGTATGGTGTTAGGGAGTGATCTAATCTCATACTTTTACATGTAGCTGTCCCGTTTTCCCAGCACCACTTAGTGAAGAGGCTGTCTTTTCTCCATTGTATACTCTTGCCTCCTTCCTCAAAGATAAGGTGACCATATGTGCGTGGGTTTATCTCTGGGCTTTCTGTCCTGTTCCATTGATCTCTGTTTCTGTTTTTGTGCCAGTACCATACTGTCTTGATTACTGTAGCTTTGTAGTGTAGTCTGAAGTCAGGGAGCCAGATTCCTCCAGCTCTGTTTTTCTTTCTCAAGATTGCTTTGGCTATTCAGGGTCTTTTGTATTTCCATACAAATTGTGAAATTTTTTGTTCTAGTTCTGTGAAAAATGCCATTGGTAGTTTGATCGGGATTGCACTGAATTGGTAGATTGCTTTGGGTAGTAGAGTCATTTTCACAATGTTGATTCTTCCAATCCAAGAACATGCTATAGCTCTCCACCTGTTTGTATTCTTTCATCAGTGGCTAATACTTTTCTGCATATAGGTTTCTTGTCTCCTTAGGTAGGTTTATTCCTAGGTATTTTTTTTTCTTGTTGCAATGGTAAATGGGAGTGTTTCCTTAATTTCTCTTTCAGAATTTTCATCATTAGCGTACAGGAATGCAAGAGATTTCTGTACATTAATTTTGTATCCTGCTACTCTACCAAATTCATTGATTAGCTCTAGTAGTTTTCTGGTAGCATCTTTAGGATTCTTTATGTATAGTATCACCTCATCTGCAAACAGTGACAATTTTACTTCTTTTCAGGTTTGGATTCCTTTTATTTCTTTTTCTTCTCTGACTGCTGTGGCTAAAACTTCTAAAACTATGTTCAATAATAGTGGTGAGAGTGGACATGCTTGTCTTGTTCCTGATCTTAGAGGACATGGTTTCAGTTTTTCACCATTGAGAACGACGTTAGCTGTGAGTTTGTCATAAATGGCCTTTATTATGTTGAGGTAGGTTGCCTCTGTGCCTTCTTTCTTGAGAGTTTTTATCATAAATGCGTGTTGAATTTTGTCAAAAGCTTTTTCTACATCTATTGAGATGATCATATGGCTTTTATCCTTCCCTTTGTTAATATGGTATCTCTCATTGATTGATTTGTGTATATTGAAGAATCCTTGCATTCCTGGGATAAACCCAGCTTGATCATGGTATATGATCCTTTTAAAGTGCTGTTTGCTAGTAGTTTATTGAGGATTTTTGCATCTATGTTCATGAGTGATACTGGCCTGTAGTTTTCTTTTTTTGTGACATCTTTGTCTGATTTTGGTGTCAGGATGTTGGTGGCCTTGTAGAATGAGTGTGAGAGTGTTCCTTCCTCTGCTGTATTTTGGAAGAGATTGAGAAAGGTAGGTGTTAGCGCTTCTCTAAATAGCTGATAGAATTCGCCTGTGAAGCCATCTGGTCCTGGGCTTCTTTTGTTGGAAGATTTTTAAGCATAATTTTAATTTCAGTGCTTGTGATTGGTCTGTTTATATTTTCTATTTCTTCCTGGATCAGTCTTGGAAGGTTGTGCATTTCTAAGAATTTGTCCATTTCTTCCAGGTTGTCCATATTATTGGCATAGAGTTGCTTGTAGTAATCCCTCATCATCCTTTGTGTTTCTGCCGTGTCCGTTGTTACTTCTCCTTTTTCATTTCTAATTCTGTTGATTTGAGTCTTCTCCCTCTTTTTCTTGATGCGTCTGGCTAATGGTTTATCAATTTTGTTTATCTTCTCAAAGAACCATCTTTTAGTTTTATTGATCTTTGCTATTGTTTCCTTCATTTCTTTTTCATTTGTTTCTGATCTGATCTTTATGATTTCTTTCCTTCTGCTAACTTTGGGGTTTTTTTGTTCTTCTTTCTCTAATTGTTTTAGGTGTAAGGTTAGGCTGTTTATTTGAGATGTTTCTTCTTTCTTGAGGTATGATTGTATTGTTATAAACTTCCTTCTTAGAGCTGCTTTTGCTGCATCCAATACGTTTTGGGTCATCGTGTTTTCATTGTCGTTTGTTTCTAGGTAGTTTTTGATTTCCTCTTTGATTTCTTCAGTGATTTCTTGGTTATTTAGTACCATATTGTTTAGCCTCCGTGTGTTTGTATTTTTTACATTTGTTTCCTGTAATTCATATCTAGTCTCATAGTGTTGTGATCAGAAAAGATACTTGATACGATTTCAATTTTCTTAAATTTATCAAGGCTTGATTTGTGACCCAAGATATGATCTACCCTAGAGAATGTTCCATGAGCACTTGAGAAGAAAGCGCATTCTCTTGTTTTTGAATGGAATGTCCTGTAAGTATCAGTTAAGTCCATCTTGTTTAATGTGCCATTTAAAGCTTGTGTTTCCTTATTTATTTTCATTTTGGATGATCTGTCCATTGGTGAAATTGGGGTGTTAAAGTCCCCTACTATTATTGTGTTACTGTCGATTTCCCCTTTTATGGCTGTTAGCATTTGCCTTATGTATTGAGGTGCCCCTATGTTGGGTGCATAGATATTTACAAATGTTATATCTTCTTCTTGGATTGATCCCTGGATCATTGTGTAGTGTCCTTCTTTGTCTCTTGTAATAGTCTTTATTTTAAAGTCTATTTTGTCTGATATGAGAATTGCTACTCCAGCTTTCTTTTGATTTCCATTAGCATGGAATATCTTTTTCTATCCCCTCACTTTCAGTCTGTATGTGTCCCTAGGTCTGAAGTGGGTCTCTTGTAGACAGCATATATACAGGTCTTGTTTTTGTATCCATTCAGCCAGTCTATGTCTTTTGGTTGGAGCATTTAGTCTATTTACATTTAAGGTAATTATCAATAGGTATGTTCCTATTACCATTTTCTTAATTGTTTTGGGTTTGTTATTGTAGGTCTTTTCCTTCTCTTGTGTTTCCTGCCTAGAGAAGTTCCTTTAGCATTTGTCGTAAAGCTGGTTGGGTGGTACTGAATTCTCTGAGCTTTTGCTTGTCTGTAAAGGGTGTTTTTTTTTGTTTTTGTTTTTGTTTTTTTTTGCGGTACGCGGGCCTCTCACGTTGCGGAGCACAGGCTCCGGATGCGCAGGCTCAGCGGCCATGGCCCACGGGCCCAACCGCTCCACGGCATGTGGGATCTTCCCAGACAGGGGCACGAACCTGCATCCCCTGCATCGGCAGGTGGACTCCCAACCACTGCACCACCAGGGAAGCCCTGTAAAGGTTTTAATTTGTCCGTCGAATCTGAATGAGATCCGTGCTGGGTAGAGTAATCTTGGTGGTAGGTTTTTCCCTTTCATCACTTTAAATATGTCCTGCCACTCCTTTCTGGCTTGCAGAGTTTCTGCTGAAAGATCTACTGTTAACCTTCTGGTGATTCCCTTGTATGTTTTTTGTTGCTTTTCCCTTGCTGCTTTTAATATCTTTTCTTTGTATTTAATTTTTGATAGTGTGATTACTATGTGTCTCAGCATGTTTCTCTTTGGGTTTATACTCTGTGGGACTCTCTGCACTTCCTGGACTTGATTAACTATTTCCTTTCCCATGTTAGGGAAGTTTTCGACTATAATCTCTTCAGATATTTTCTCAGACCCTTTCTTATTTTCTTCTTCTTCTGGGACCCCTCTAATTTGAATGTTGGTGCATTTAATGTTGTCCCAGAGGTCACTGAGACTGTCCTCAATTCTTTTCATTCTTTTTTCTTTATTCTGCTCCCTGGCCGTTATTTCCACCATTTTATCTTCCAGCTCACTTATCCCTTCTTCTGCCTCAGTTATTCTGCTATTGATTCCTTCTAGAGTATTTTTAATTTCAGTCATTGTGTTGTTCATCACTGTTTGTTTGCTCTTTAGTTCTTCTAGGTCCTTGTTAAACATTTCTTGTATTTTCTGCATTGTGCTTCTGAGATTTTGGATCATCTTTAGTATCATTACTCTGAATACTTTTGCAGGTAGGTTACCTATTTTGTCTTCATTTATTTGATCTTATAGGTTTTTACCTTGCTCCTTCGTCTGTAAAGTATTTTTTTGTCATTTCATTTTTTTTTTTTTTTTTTTTGATGGGTGGGGCTGTATCCCTTACTTACTTGTTGTTTGGCCTGAGGCATCCAGCACTGGAGTTTGCAGGCAGTTGGATAGAGCCAGGTCTTGGTGCTGAGATTAGGACCTCTGGGGACCTCATTCCGATTAATATTCCCTGCGGTCTGAGATTCTCTGTCAGTCCAGTGGTTTGGACTCAGAGCTCCCACCACAGGAGCTCGGGCCCAGCCTCAATCCTAGGAACCAAGATCCCACAAGCCAGTCGCTGGGGGTTTCTCCTGTCCCCTTAGGTGTCCATGGTACCCCACTGGTGCCTGGTAGGTGCCCTAATTGTGTGGAGACACAAATTCCGCGTCCTCCTAACCCACCATTTTGACTCTGCCCTCCAGAGTAATTTTAATTTGGGGGAATTTTACTTTTCATTCCCTTCCAGTTCCAGATTTTTAAGAAGTAGCTTATTTGTCTCCCTCTCATTGACTGGGACCAGGCATCTCCATCCACAGGTATCTGGAATCCATGCAGTCTTTTAGTTTATTTCCAATGAGAGGTTAAAATGAATCAGTGATCATATGTAATCATTAATGTTACGTTCATGCATTAAAAAAATAAAATTGAATTGTATTTTCGACTGATATTCAGAAGACAGGAGTTATGAATAAAATATCAAGTTTAGACAGAATACTTTTTAATTTCAAGTATAATTTCAAATGTAACTATATAGTCACGTATTTATATATTACTATTGCACTTTTAAAGTTCTTCTTCTTAAAAACAAATGTGATAAACGGTTTAGTTATTATTTCAGTTTGGAAATAGGCAGCTACAGAAATAACATTTTAATATATTCCAGATTAGACTACATGCTATATTTGTAATAAGGACTTGTTTCCAACATTAGTTGGCAGATCACTCATATGAACAATTATCCAAATAGCTATTAGGATATGATTGTGCTCATTTCCAGGCAAAGCGGGGTTGCCAGAACTAAGCCTGGCTGCTGGTTAGATTTTGGTTTGACTTTTGAAGAAAGCCACAAGAATTTGTCAGTCATCTTGGCTGTAAGGGAGTCTCCCTGTCTTGAGGCTAGTCTCCTTCCTACTTGAAAATAGAGGCAAACGTGTTTTTCTTTTGTTTTATTTTTACCATTTTACGTGATCTAGAAGAAAAAAACAAAAGAAGGAAAGGAGAGAGAGGTAGAGGGAAAAAAAGTGACGGGGTAGCAACACGGGGTAGTGTTGCACAGGAAGGTAAAATGAAACACTAAGAAAGTGAAGGAGTCAAAGGCTTAACCTCGTGACAAAGCACTGATACAAAGGACACATCCATAGCCATGCATGGACCAATTTGTGGACATGCTCCATGGTTATATCTCGGCAGAGAGGTTCATACTTAGTGTAATTTACAGAAGTGGATGCCAAAAAGAAATGGTGCTTATAGAAATAGAGAATCAAACTTTTTCCTGTTGGCCATTCATTACGCTTCTGCATAGTTTGGCACCTGGGGATCCTGCTGGTTAATCTGGTCCAACACTCTAACCCAAGAACAGTGACTCCCTTAGACTAAGTGAAGAAAAGCTCCCTTTGTGCTCAGGTCTCAGGCTGGTGGAAAGATTATTTAGAAAGCCCATGTGCTTCGTGGGAGTGGGTGATCCCTCCCACAGCTGCATGATGATGGAGCTTTACGACAGGTCTCAGATTCCACTCGTCAACCACCAAAACCACTGTCCCTGCCACAACTGGAAAGGTCTCTATTCTTCTTCAGACTGGGGGATGGGGAAGGGCTGAAGGGGCAAAGCAAAGACATTTTTTTTTCCAATCTAAAGTTATTGAAGTCCATTGCTGAAGACCTTTCCAGTGTTATCTGAAAGAATTCTCTTTAATGGAAAGAAAATACCATGGATTTAGAAAGGTTTTCTCTTACCTAATGTAAATGGAATGAGGACAGTTTTACTTGCAAAGAATCTAAGGGTCTCTGATAGTCATCAAGTCGAGGTTCTTGCTTCCCGTGGTTATTATCACAACTAAACTTGGTAAAATGATGGATGATCAATAGTAGACTTTGTATTCTATTCTGAATGGTTTCCTCTCTGCATACCTCTCCTGACATTGGAATTCAGAGTGTTAGTTGAACAAAGTCAAGACTCGGCCTTATAGCTCTCCTAAACCACTCTTGGTGCAAGTGTATAATTATTTTCATCTAACTCTTACCATGTGGCAGAACGCTAAGTTCTTACAAACGCATGATCTGTTTTAATGCTCACAATGACAGTCTTTGGGAAGTATGATTATCACCTCCATCTTACAGATACAGAAACAGGGAATCAGAGAGGTACAGTGACTCGCCCAAGCATATAAAGAGCTTATGAATGATCTAGGATGCAGACTAAGGTATTCTAACACCTAGTTCAGTGCCATCCAGTTTACCCACCATTAGGAGTTGTATAAAAACCTGTATTTTGAAGAAAATTTTCATATGCATTATCTCACGAGAATCTCAAAGTCATTGTTTTAATATAGAAGGAAGCAGAACCATGCCTGAATGTAGACTTTCTGTATCTAAAACTCAACCACCAAGTCCTTTTCTCTCTTCTGGAAGTTACAGCCTTCTTCCCTCATGAACACCATAAAAGAATATATGAAACGATTCCAGACTGGTGTGAAAGATAATAATAGTCCCAACAGGCTTTGACTCTTTTTTGTAGAAACAATTAAGAATGGGATAAGGGATGTTGAGAAAGAAACATGACTGGGTGAAAAGATTAACTTCAAGGGCAATAAGTTGTGATGGATGTACTATGATTGAGAGAAAGGGAGATTCTTTTTCTTTTTTTCTTGTCCCATGCTTCCCAAACACTGTTGTATTTTCAGCTTTCCTATTTTCTTAGAAAAATGTAAAATACAACTAATAAAATATGTGTAAATAAAAGATACTGAATAACAGTTATATAAAAACTACCAAAATTAGATTTTCTTTTAAAGCTTATCTTAAAAAAAACAACAAGCTCCATTGTTGCAATAAAAGATTCGTTAAAATGGAAGTCACCAAGTCGCCTTCCATGCTGATAGGCTGCATTAGAAAGCATTTAATCATCTCTGTTTAAATTCAAAAGAAATCTCGATTTTTGTTTTGCCCAAATCTATATATTCATATATAGATATATGAAATTAAGCATAAAGAGATGTTAAAAATAAGGCATGATTTATGGCTGAGTAATATTCCATTGTATATATGTGCCACATCTTTATCCATTCGTGGGAAGCAGCCGCATAGCACAGGGAGATCAGCTCAGTGCTTTGTGACCACCTAGAGGGGTGGGATAGGGAGGGTGGGAGGGAGACGCAAGAGGGAGGAGATATGGGGAGATATGTATCCGTACAGCTGATTCACTTTGTTACAAAGCAGAAACTAACACACCATTGTAAAGCAATTATACTCCAATAAAAGATGTTAAAAAAAAGAAAATGGCATGATTGATTCCTAAGCCCTAACTATTTTATGGAATCACACCAGATATCAAAGCAGGATATCACATTCTCTGGAATCTTCTTTTTTTTCTTTCTTCCAAAGATTCCAGCCTTGGCCTGGCATTGTCTAAATTTGTATTGCCAATTAGAGGGAAGGCATTGGGTTCTGCTTGCTGCAGCCTCCATTCTTCATTGACTTCTAAAACGTATCGCAGTCATAGGAAATGCACATGACTCCCAAGGTCAAGGATATAATCAACTATAAAGAGAATACACCCTCCTGTTTTATATAAATTCTTATTAAAATCTGCAGTCGCCTGGGGTATAATGATATTCTGCATGCACTTTCCTTTCTTTTTTATAACTACTGCTGAAATTAAACTTGGAAAAGAGAGGGAAAAGATTGATATTGTCGGTCGTTGGGGTTTGCATTTGACATTCCTCAAATAATGGGATGTAATATGGTTATGCAGAAAACAGATTGATTTTTCACAATTTTCCCACAGAGGTAATGGGGAACAGACTGGAGGAAATTCCAAGGTTTCATTGGGGGAACTATTTGCAACACAACTGAAGAAGAAAACAAACTCAAACCATCCTTTTTTTGCAATTTTCCCTTCAGTATGTTTAAGTAGAAAATTTGCTAACCAGTTTGTTTTCATTCCTGTGAGTTTCAGGAATTTGGGAATATTTTCAGTTTTTCAGAAAGATTTCAGAAAATTTACCATTTAGGTGAATCACAGGTGATAACAGTTAAAATAACGGTGACAGTAATGGAATTTACATAATACATTCTTCTAAAAATTTAAGGTGTATGTTTTAGAATCTACTCCTTCCCCCCCCCCCCCC
>NW_006780945.1:4609563-4620666 GCF_000442215.2 Lipotes vexillifer
CCCCCCCCCCCCCCCCCCGCAACTCTTCTCTTCTCTGTCTCTCTATATCTCAGAGGAGGCTAGAAAATAACATCAATATGTTACTGATATTGAAACAGAGCCAGAGGTGCGGCGTACGCCCAACGTCACACAGTCGGTAGTGGCAATGCTGGAATCCCTCTCATTCCAACTTGCACAGACCTTTATTAATGCTAAAGAAAGGAATGTACCCATGAATTTAATTTCCTATTTCTTTGCAGGAAGCCGGTCAAGTCAGTTGGTTAAAGCACAGTGCTAATGAGGCCAAGGTCACTGGCTTGACCCCTCAATGGTAATTTTAGCTGCGCATTTACAAAGTTTCATTCTATTTCTAACCCCAGACAATAGACTTGCATAGAATAAAACTTTTGCTCAATTCCCTCTATAATCAGAGTATGGATGGTTCATAGAAAACTCACCCTTACCACTGAGAAAGCAATTCAAAGCCTTTATTCTAAGTTCCAAGTGTCCAAAATAACAATGTCACTACAATAATCAGCGAAAATTAATGAGTCAACTTCCCTCTTTGATTAATAAACCTTTATCTCTTTCTTTACCCACTGAGTATATCTTCCAATACTCTTACTCCTAGTATAGGGAGAGGATTGCTCTTCATCGCTCAGTAAAGAGGCAGCTATAAACAGAAATCTATTCAGGAGTAGTTTGGGGCTACACATAATTTCTGGACTCAGCCTCGGCAGTCCTCACTGGATTCCTGTAAAGACTGAGCACTGAGGCTTCACACAAAAAATGAACAGCGTAGGTCTCTGGTTCACATGTGCCCCGTTCCCTCTTTCATCTTACTTATGAGTCTGATCTTTGGTGCACACACATCCCGTACGGTTCCTTCCAGGTACCTCCTCTTTTCCAAAGGCACGGAGTCTTCACATTGTTTGTGGCCTGAAGAGAATTCCAGAAATTTTTCAAATGCCTAGTACTTCCAGGCAAGTCCTGTGCTCTGGTCCAGACATACAGCTGGAAGAGGGCGGAGTGGCCAAGTTGCACTTAGAACCTTCTGCTTTCTGCTTTGGATATGTCCTCCTCTCTGTCTTGGCAAAATTTCTGGGATCACATTTTCTCACGGGGCCGCATTCAGCCGATTTTCACGTTGCAAGACAATCTTGTCAGCTAACTGAAATATAGGCCCTGTTGCTGTGTTTCCCTCCTAGGCATTGTTGCTTTAAGGTGAGGCATCTAGAGAAAACAAAGGATTTCTCCTAAAGCAACAAGGCATCGATGGATGGGAATTTATACCCCGAAAGAGCCTAGCTTAGAGGAAACGTATTGAAGGGGGGGAAATCTTCCTTTTTGGGCCCTTAAAATCACACCATGTAGAATTGATGTCTGTCTCCCACTATTATTCATAAAGTGAATTCTGTCCACCAATATGTTTGCCCTCTTAATGTGGCTTCAACGAACTGCTTGAGGCTGAGGGCTTTGAGGGAAAATTAACTGTTTGTTCTGAGCTCACTGGCTCAGACCTCTTTATACCACGAGAAGATGGTTTCTGAAGGGCCACTAGACCCAGATTCCTTTTCTGCTTCGAAAACTTCCCCAATATCTGATTCCCAGAGCAAACAGGATTTTTGTAGTTTTTCTGTTGCTTTGCTGGCAAGTCAGCCAAGTGGAGTACATTATTTCATAGTAAAATAAACCTTTACTTTTTTTGTTCCACGGGAAATTACTCAGTGTGCAGCCCAGACGTGTCACCCTCACATTTCCACAAGATGTGCTTCCCTTGATAATTGTGGATCCTGCTGAGTTTAAGAATATGATCAAAAGTTCCAGAAGCCTCTGGTTTCATTCCTCTCCTTCTGTTACCTCCTAGCCTCCAATTTCATTCTCCTGCCTCTCCCTTTCCTGTCTCACCAACATCCACTAACAGAAGTGACTTAAAGTTGTATCCACCTAGATGCCCCATGTGTGGGTTCAGTGGATGAGATACTCTGCTTCACTGGGATTGCCTTTCTCACGAACAATATGAATGAGAATTAATCCATCCAGCTATAGAAATACTCACGGTTGTTTGTATCCTTCAAGGAAACTGTCTGCCTTTTTTGGTGTTTTCCCATTTTGAGGGCCGTGCCAACACTGTGAGTGACGGCATCAGGGAGAATCAAATATGGCAGGTCTCTGCCTTGTACTTCCCAGTTCCATAGAGAGAAGGAAACACAGTCTTGGGTGTTTCTTACAGGTGATCCATAAGTATTATTTTTTCTATTGTTGTGGTAGTTGAGAGAATGGTGTTCTTCTTTAGATGGTTGATTAGTTTCCTCCTTTAGCAAAACTGGTCTGTGTTTAAGAACCTAGATACATAGTGTCTTATCTTTAAAGCGTGTGACAGTCATAAAAAGAATAAGTTGACAACTCATTTTTAAAAGTCCAAACCAGCAAAAGCAAAAGCAGTGGGTTACTAATACCCAGGTGCCCAGTTAGCTTAGGTAGTTAGAGCCATACACGAATGGAAACAAGTCCCTGGGTCAACCTTCCCATGAAGCAATTAAATTTAATCTATTCTATTGTCACAGCAAATGGACATTACCTTGGAAGCCCATTTTGTTAATGCCTGTTATTCATCACAAGTAGTGAGTAAGAAAGTTTAGCTAAATACTACCAACCATTCTCCACTGTGCAAAATTTAAAAAAAGTAATTCCAAGTACCTAGTCTAATGATAATGAGTTCAGACATCACTTTGGTATACAAAATGTGGCATATTGTCAAACAGGTTTCAGAATTTAAATAAGTAGTGTGTGCAATTGCAGAATTCATTAATGTTTCATTGGAAACCTGGGAAAGAACGGTTCAAAAGCACATTGTCATCCACTTATGACTTAAGGATTTAATTACATTGATTCGCAGATATGAAATCTTATTCCTGAATGACAAGCATATGTGCTTAATTAACGCTGCAGAGAGATATACCAGCACAGGGAGATACACTGGCATTTATGGAGTGTGTTGCACTTCGTAGTAGCTTTACTAGGACATTTCAGAACTGTCCGCCTTGTAAATTCTCTACGGTGGTAGGTGAACTTATCAAAATAAACGTGTACACATATTTAGGAAGGATGGCTGGCTTGAGCCTCCTTCTGTGAAGACTTTTGGGTAATTGGAAAACGTGAGAGAGCTACACCGGAACAACAGGAAAATTTCTTTGGAATAAGGTGCTCAGAAGAGCTACTATATCATTCCCAACACCAAGAGTTTTAAAGCTTCTTTTCTATCTTATAAATAAAGGGCTCATTTCCCCTCCCTCTGTCCCCCACACCTCCCCCACAGAATGATATCTTGTTTGGACCCGTAATGCATAAGCCCTGACTCTCTCAGGTTGACGTAAGAATGGGGGTGGGGGCTGGCCTCGGGCAGCCTAAAGCTACCTAACCTCCCATCCACTGGCGAGTTTTCTATGGGACTAGAAAGGGAAGAAGTGTGTTGATGCCAGCTAGCGTTACCAGGGGTCCTGAAGCACACGCTTCCCCGGGTGTGTCATGCACGGTCTCTTCCTTTCTGTGCTTACAACTCCGAGTTCTTGTGCTTAAGAGCAGGAAAATACGAAACCTCAGACACACTGACCTAATGTGTGCACAGAAGCACACTTAGAGGGATGGAGTAGCTAAGTAAGGTAGATCAGATAGATCTTCAGATCCAGACTAGAGCTGGGAAGCCAGATAGAGCCTGAGTTCCCATCCCAGCCCTCTTGTTTGCTGGATGTATCCTACTAAGTGATTAAATCTCCTTTGTTGTCATCTGTCAAATGGAGAAGATGATACGTTAATACCCTCAGGATGGGGGTTTTGTGGGGTCCAAAGATAAAACATATATGAAGTATACAGTGTCAAGCATAAATTAAGTACTCAATAAATATGAATGTTACTAATAAATAAAGAATTTGAATGGAATAGAAATAAGCAATAATCATGAATTGAAAATATACCAACAACTCTACAAGATTAAGCTAGAATTTATTCAGTGATGATATACTCCATCTCTTAACTTCAGGCAATATTATTCCCTTAACAAGCAGTCAAGAATATTAAATGCCAAAATAAAAGATTATTGATGAAGCTTATCACTGCCTGGCAAGTTTCCGTAGAGTAGTGAAACAAAGACATGACTGGGTAATTCATTACCTTGTTTGTTAAGTGTGAAATATTTACCATTTTAATTTTGCTAGTTCTTTCATTGGCCAGGTGATTCTGCAAATTAATTGGCACTGCCACTGGTTGTAACTTGTGTCCACCAGTTGAATGAAAGTAAATCATTCATTAAGGTCTGTGAGAGAGACAACAGATGAGGACTTGATATGATATCCCTCTTGGCTTCAGAAGTTGAGTGTTGGTGTTAATAGAGGGAAGAAAAAAGTATATAAGATCAACTTTCAGAGTGTTCGATTAATTAAAATAATATATTGCAAAGCTCAGCATGGCTCTTGGCAGGGACTGAACACTCAACAAATAGATATCATCTTCACCGTCAATATCCTCTCTACTACCATCATCATTCAAATGCATTCCTCCTGACTTTAAATAGTACTTTTGTCCCAACAAGACATTGCAAGCTACATCTATTGAAACAACAATGGAACCTGCTTACATGGCACCCATGCAAATAGAAAAACCATTCCCCTGTCAACTAGTGATTGACAAGACATGTGGGTCAATGAGGTAAAAACTGTCTTAGCACACCAGACCTCAAAAAGTGGCTGCTCCATTTTGCAGTCTAGTTGACAACCAAAATAGCTCAAAGACTGAGGATCCAGAAACGAGCGTGCCATTTTCTTTATTACGGCACCCTACATTAAACACTTGTTTGATCTGTTTTAAACAAAGAGTCGTGATGTTAATGGTTATCAGTATTCACTGTGCCCTGAAGCTTTTGAAAAAACTGGGTGAGATTTCTTGGCTTGAGGTTAGTGTCATTTCTCCGAGTCCAAGCTTTATTTCCAGGGGCTCGTGGTTTGGAATCCCAGTCTGGAGTTGGCATTCCAGTTCGCCCTCGGCCTGCCACAGCTAGATTGAATTTGCTGTTTCTGGACTCAAGTGCTGAAAAAGATCCTGGTGCCTCAGGTAGGGGATGTTTGACCATAGAGGAAGAAATCTCTGTCTGCAGTCTCCTTTGCTCAGAGAATGGAATCACCCGTTAATATGTGGTGGAACTACAGTGCAGGCATTGAACTCCTCTATGCAATCTATTAATGCACTAGTGTTTAATTTCTTCTATGGAAAAAATGGAGGGTATTTCCTCCCATAAGGTTGTCCAAATAGAATAGATACATAGTATTAGCAGTAAGGTCATAGAGTTAGCCCTGCTGCCGCACTGACACCTTGGGAGTGTACGTTGTTCATGGCTTCCAGTAGCTTTCTAAAAAACCCTCTTAGCTTCTGTCAATTTTACATAAGTTATGATAGAATATTCATAAGTGTAAATTAAAAACGACATCACAATCTTTAAAAGGGTAAACATTTAAAACGTGTCTGGTGGAGGACAACCATTGAAAAAAATTCTGATCTGGATGGATTATAAAATAAGCCAGGGAAGAAATGCTATGGGGGTTGCAGACTAACATCACTTAAGCTTCCGTGAAGGGTAAGCTCTTCCCAAAATGACTCGCAAAATTACAGTTTTGCAAAAATATCCCTAGTTTCTTCCTCTTCGTACTCTTCGCCACAACCCTGTCGTCTCCCTCCTTTTGCCCAGTTTGCATCAGTGAAACTCTAAAAGGTTTTCTTGAACTCGCCCCGCCCCAAAACTTCCAAAGATTGGGTGGTTGCTGGAAAGTTGCTTACCAGTGTTGTAGAAAGTTCAGTCTTTTGGGTCTGACATGCTCCGAGATGAAATTCAACTCTGCCTCTCCCCATGCCGTCTGGCCACCCAAGTAAACTATGCGTAAAGTTGTTTCATTTATTCTATTCTGCAGGGTGAATTTCAGACACAGGAGCAGGTTTTTGAGGTGTGGAGTAGATGCAAAAGGACATGACAGGATGAGGGAATCTAGGATAGAACAGAGACACACATCCTGCTTTTGCTCATGCGGTCATTTTGGACTCCATCTGGGAATAAAAATAGAGTGGAGGTTTTTCTTTCTGACTGACAGTCACTTCTTTCTTTTACCCCCAGATGATCCTAAAAAATATTGCTGTAAAAGACAGATACGACCCCTTTAAATCATCCAGATCATACATTTTTCACTGGCTAATAACTGAAATAGGGATAATGTTACATACGAAGACAGTTCAGTTGGTCAATATTCTAAATCTTTGTTTGTGCTAGAACTGTCTAGGAATGATGCGATAGCGGCCTTTTAATTAGGCAGAATTACACGAGTCATTCTTTAATGTAAAAAGTAAAATAACCTTTATTTTCTCTTTAAAAAGATTTGGTCATTGGTTGAGAAGGAAGAGTGGAAATCATGCATTTGGGGGAAAATGTTTCATAGTTGATCCAAATAAGTGCATTGTAATTAGGTTCTCTTTTCTTTTTTAAGAAGGTACTAGGGAAGTAAGTGTGATCTTAAGTCACATCGACTCACATACCATGAACACAGTGAAGGCAAAATTTCCTCTTAACTCATTACTAGATGCAATTGGGGTACAGTTGACCTCACAGTATACAAGTTCTAGCCACACACATTATAGAGGAACAGTCTATCCCAAACTCCATTTACTTTTGTGGCCCCCGTGACTCTACCTTTGTCACTTTGTAGTCTCTGTGTCAGAGATTGTACCCATCATGGAGTTTTCAACTATTATCTCTGCAGGGAAGACTCTTAAACTGTAAGCTCCAGCCCCAATTTCTCTTGAATTCCAGACCCACGTTTGCAACTACTCTCTAGGCGTTTCTATTGTAATGTCCTTCTTTCAGCTCAAGCAAAACCTGGAACAGCGATTTTAATCTGTTCCCTAAGGTTGGTACTCCATTGCGGTTTTTTGATGACAGCATCCTGCCAACATGGACTCAACTGTTACTTTTAACTGAATCCCCACATTTATTCACTTGACAAATTCCCTTATTAACCCCTTCCCAATAATTACTCTACTGGAATTTTTCTCTCCATTATAGCATCAGAGCCATGTTTACCTTTTATCAGTTCTTGCTGGAAATACTTCCCCATGTTTCCTGTTGTTGTTTCTATGTTTGGGGTCATTCAGTTCCAATTTGTTATGTCCCATCTTTCATGATGTCATCTAGACTTAAAAAAAATTAGAACTGTATGATTGTAAAGCATGATTTTTTTTTTTACTGTTAAAGAATAACAACTTTATTTTCAGTACCTATCAATAAAGCATGATCTTATTTCCCCAACTTGATTTTAATAAAACTCCCATCAAACTGAAGACCCAGTGCGGCCCAAAATGCAATCCTTTCATGCTGATCTCTGTTAACGGGTTTTCAGGGCTGATGATTGAAACAGATGAGGTGCTTCTTTACCCGTTGCTAATCTTTCTGCTCACTAACATCATTAGCTGAAAATTAGCAACAAATAAGTCTCCTGAGAAAAAGTCATATTGGATAATTTAAGAAACGGGGAGGGGAAGGATGCCACAAAGTCGAACAAAATAACTATAAAAAAAGACATGCTTAGCTCCTGCCACCCGAGATTTCTCTTTCCTCTCCAAGCAACTATTAGACAAGACGAGGTACCTAGTATATAAAGATTATATGTTAAAGTGTGTCTTTTTATTCATTAAAGTACTAAATAGGAATGTTGTTGTAATCACATTTTTAACACAGGTAAACACATTGAATTATCTCAGCAGAAGGTACAGTTAAGTACTGCAAGATTTTCTCCAGAAAGAAAGCTTTACAGTACTGTGACTCATAGTTGCGTGAGGCTTATCTACAGAAAAACAGAGACAGTGGTTTTGGTTATTTTAATACACATGTTATCCCCACCTACAGTACTTGTTTAAGACTCCTAATTCCCACCTTACACTACAATTATGTTGTGCAGACTGTTCTAAAACAGGGAGTACTGTCATTAAAAGGCACGTTGTGCTTTGGTCCTGCCGAAAATGCCAGACGCCTGTGGGCAATCTTAGTGACCACATGCTGAGACCAGTTGTAGAAATTCCCATTCTAGGTGATTGTGTGGCACGTGCACATTCATGAAACACAGGCATGGTTTTGAGTTCCACGTGCTACCCAGGCAGGGGATACCTCTTTCCTGTATGCTCTTTAATGACGAACTTAAAAGTATGAGATGCCACCTGCTGGAAACTGATAACATGGAGTGTCCTCTGCCATAAGATGTGAGCTGTGTCCAGCAGCAGGATTAGGAAATGATGTTCTTTGTACTTCGTTTTTCCTTTTCTACTTTACATGAATGGTATAAGCATTGAGCTGTTGAATTAGTTAGGAAAACCTCTGCCTCACACTGTTCTAAAGAATCTTCCATTTAAAGACGTAAGTTTGATTTAATGATCAATTTTTAGGGTTGAGGAGACTCATGCGAGAGCAAATAAGCCCGAACCCGATGCATACATTGTTACATCTTAACTTCAGAAATGTTAAAATATAAAATATTTACAAAACTAGATATCACAATAGCAATTTTCAATTTACTGTGAGCATGACCGAGACATTCAGAATTACATAAGAAGACTTAATGTTTACAATTTGGTTAATTAACTAGGGATAAGGTATGATGGCGTTTGAGAACATTTTGCCTTATACAGTGGTTAGCATCGTAACGTAGATATTTGCAGAATTTAAATGTGATCAGGCATTATAGTCCACGTAGGTCTTGGAATGAGTTAGCAATTCTGAGAACATTCTGTCGCGTTAGGATATAGACTGACAAATTCCACATGTCCTTGACACGTAGTAGGTGGTTAATAGACACCGACTGACATGTGGACTCAAATTTAGTTTTGAGCTAATGGATCTATAAGGATTGTTGTCATTGACTCTTTGGGAGCCTTCTGTGTGTATCGTTTGAGTTAGTTTTATTTTAACAAAGTTGTGCTTTGGAATCTGCTTTCGAACGATGACTTATCTAATTCTCCTCTTCAGCTAATTAAAATTACCGGAAATTATTCTAATTCTTACAGTGTCCAAAAAGGCAGGTAATCTACCTGTGTGGGTTACCTCTACTGATCGGAGCACGGGCATGGCATGACAGTCCAAGTGGCAGCTATGCTTATGTCAAGGTTTGCCTGCATGTTGTCTGATACGATAATTCTAATCATATTAATAACATAACTTAATGCAGTAATTTTAATAATCTTTTTCACCCAGAAAATATCTGTTATCTAAACTGATATCCGGGCCCCATCCAAGATTATAATTTTGTCTGTGTTGGGGTCCAGGTATCAAAATATCTTTAAAACAATTTCTACTGACTCAATTTGCAGGCAAGTTTGAGAATCATTGTTCAAAACAGTGAGCCTAGAAATAACTTGAAAAATAGATTGCTTTCCTGTTTTTCTCTTTAAAGGATTTTTTTCAGTGCTTTTGACGGGACGGTCTTTTTGTTTTTCGGTGAGCTCATCTCTTGAAAAAACAGAAGACAGAGGTGAATGGTGACTTGTGTGCATCTCATAGATACTTTTATTAAGGCAGCATGAGGTCTATATTACCTCAGGCTAACAAATTTCTTAGAAACTTGGGTAAAATGTTTACGTCGTTGAAGTCATTTAAATTTATCCTTTCTGTACTGTAAATCATCAGAGTCCCCAAAAGTTGTTTAATTCTGGATATGCAGTATATCTTATATAATTTGTATCATTCATATATATATAATTCTCTCCTAATTCACCTAGTCCACTTTCTAGCTGTAGTTGATTTTTGTTCCTGGTACATCACAGTAATACACTCAGCACTTCTAATTTGAGACATAAAACTATTCTTACTAACGCTAATGGAACATTTGTGTTACTATTTGATTTCTGTTGTCTCTTTCATAGAGGTGTTGGAGCCTATGACAGTTTTCCACATCAGAACATTTAACGTGAATCGTGATGAATATTTACTTTTCTTGGTTGCTCTTTGTTCCTTTCCCTAAACTGATGGACATGCTGGCTGCTTAAAATAAATTCCTCTGAGATAAAGAAGCTTTTTATCTCAGAGGGAGAAGGCAAGGTACAAGAGGCAGAGAAGCCAGTTTTACTGTCCCTCGCAGCGCTAGATAACTTAAAAGTAAGCCTTACTCCATTGTTCGGTCTTCTTTTATACTCTAAATGGCTTGGTTCAGGCATGCCTGTATTCACCGAGGAGGCAGCACTTACACGCGGTTAAATGATTCTCTCGCCTTTGTGATATAAAATAGCGCTTAATATCCTTTATAACGTCCCCACGTTGCTTTTGGAGTTTGATAAATGGTACCACTTAGAAATTTGTCTTTCTTGTTTTTCTGGTCTCGTAACCTTAACCGTCTTGGGTCTCCAAGCTAATTCTTCTAGGATGTTTCCCTTCAGCTTTAGGATAGCTATAAGACGACGCCAGACTTTTATGTTCCTTTGCCTCCCTGAGTTGTCTCTGTTCCTCAGAAAGGCTTCCATTTGCTACCTTTACCACGTGGGGATGCCCATGGAGAAAAATTGTATATCTTCATTATGTCCCTCTGGATGCTGTCCTGAATCCCATCTCTTAATTTTCACACAACTGCGGGCTCGCCGGTGCTGCACGAGCTCCCAGGTCTCCGTATTAAGACAACACGAGGTGGTACTGACAGTCTTTCTCTTCCCCGTGAGCTTGGCTGAAATCAAGACTAGAAACTGACAGTTCTTCTTGTTGCTTGTGGTTCAACTTGAAACCACAAGGTCCAGAGGCACATGGTTTAGATTCACTGTCTTTCTCCGACTAACACAAACCATATTTGTTCGAGCAACTTTGGTATCTGTTTGAGAATAAGAGATCTGCCTCGATACTCCCCAGACAGTCAGATAAATTCTCTTGGCTTCAAGACAAATTCAGAAAATTCCGCCCAACAATGGCAGGCGGTTCAGTTTTTTCGTTTATTTTTGCAATTTGTGAAAGGGATGACGGATAGACTCCTTGAAAAAAAATCAAAACTGCCAATCAAAGAAGTGGCCAATTAGAGGACCGTTTATTATGGAAGGTTCCCATATTACATGTAGGGAAAA
>NW_006780945.1:4620940-4631668 GCF_000442215.2 Lipotes vexillifer
GTAGGGAAAATGGAAATAAAATGATATGTCAAATGGGAAATAGAATTAGAGACCTGCCAGGAGCAGAATACCTGCCACTGATACGTTTACCCCTCTTTTTACTTCTCCCGTTTAGCTGCATTAGGAATAAATATTATTCATGGATCTCAGGGAGTGAAGTGAGATCTATCTGAGAAAAGATTATGCTTCATTCATTTCTGGGATGTGTTGCATTAATCCTGCTGATGTTTGAGTGAACCTAGTCTACTCAAGTTCAAGCCTCAAGTCTCATAAGCACAATGTCTACGATTATTACAATTTTTCCCTGAAATTATTTGGAATAGTAGAAAAAGAGATCGTATAATAGGCATAATGAGAGGTACAAACTTACTTCCACCAAGATACTTTGTATCTTTTTCCCCCATTGTTTTTTTAAATTAATTTTTATCGGAGTGTAGCTGCTTTACAATGTTGTTGTATCAGCTTCTACTGCATAGCAAAATGAATCAGCCATATATATACGTATATCCCCTCCCTTTTGGATTTTCCCCCCCCATTTATGTCACCACAGTACATTAAGTAGAATTCCCTGTGCTATACAGTATGTTCCCGTCAGTTGTCTATTGTATATACGTAGTGTCAAGACTGTATGTGTCAATCCCACTCTCCCTGTTGTTGTTTTTTTTTTAAGTTAAATATTTGAATTACCCATCTTTGGGTTAAGCACTATGCTAGTCTATTGATGCTATTTGAATCTCACCATAAAATCAGCAATAAAGTAAAAATAGCATAGGAAAATACCTGGCATAAATCAATAATGATGGCCAAATGTTTGTATCCAAATGTGGGAATTTGGCATCCTTACTGAGAGAGACACACTTGCTCCACTAAAATACTAATCCAGCAACCTAGTTTTCAATCTTGACCACCATTCCATATGGTTATACTATGCTATTTTCACATTTATTGTTTAACTTAATTCAGCAAGTGTCTACAGAACCTTTTCCCAGGGACTCTGTGGTAGGCTCTGGTGGGGACCCAAAGACAGATCTTGAGTTGTTTACTCTCTAGAGGATGTGAACAGCGTGTGTACATAAACGATGAACCATGTTGGAAGGTCTCTGTTGAGCACTTCCGTTATGAGCACGATGGGCAGCTGCAGCCCTTTGCCCTCATGAGAGAAGGGGCTGGATATAAAAGATCCGGTGAGACAGAAAAGGCAGATAAAAAACACAGAAACAAAAAGCCTCATGTTAAAAATGAAGGTCTGTGACTTCTCTAAGAGCATATGGGTCATTTGAAGACCCTGGGCCAAGATTGATAATAATTACTGCCATCTACTTGTCTTCTCAATCCATGTGCTGATACTTAGATTGACAGCAAAGACTGCATCACACTCACATTCCAGAGGATGAATATGTTTTGGATTTAGAAGGCGGGGTATGGGAGAAATCAGTTGAAATGAGGATCAGTGCTAGCATTAGAGATGCTTAAGGACAATTATGTCTTCATTGCTTTGATTCAGGAAATACTAAACTATAAGGATATCTTAGTAACTAAATACCTTATCTATCTATCTATCTATCTATCCACCTTTACTAAGCACCAGGAACTGTTGTAACTGTGTCACATGTACAGTACCATTTTTTTTCTTTAAGTACCATTTATTCTCCATCACAGCTCTATGTGAATTCCTTTCCCATTTTACACAGAGAAATTTAAGGCCCTGAGTTGTTAGGTAATTTGTTCAAAGTCATGTGTTAAATAACGGTAATGCTAGGAACTGCATCCAGGCCGACTAATGTCTTCATTTCTTCCCAATCCTGCCTGTACTTTTTCATGATGTACACATTAACCAACATATAGCGCTATCACTGACAGCTGTTAAACTCAAAAAGAGGAAAAGATGGGAAGAGAGATTTGAATCTTACATTTGTCTTTTTGAGATGAGCTACGTTTTGGGAGGCATAATTGGTGCTGGACAAATATTCATGGCTTCTGCGGGGACAACAGTGCATAGTTCCCATGTTCCTTGTGGTGTATAACATAGATTCATGGTGGCAAATTGGAGTTTCCAAATTAGTCAGTCAAATTAATTTAGTGGCTCGCTTGTAAACCCATCCTTACTGATACAGAGGCTTGCCATTAAAAAAACATTCATGGTCTTCGAATCGTGTTATTTCTTAAATATATCCCTATAGCAAAGAGCATAATATACTAAACTGGCTTATATTTAAAGAAAAAAGAAACTTTTCTGCTATGTGTCTCTATCTCCTAGTTAGGAATAAGTGACCATAAAATCCCTGAACGTGTGAAACCACAATATATTTCCCTGTTCTATCATTAAAAGCTATTTGCAACATAAATGAGAATCAGAAACAGAGGCCTGAGGGGAGGGAGAATAGCTTTAAGATTATATATAAGGAATTATTTCCCAGCAAGGATTGGTTCTGGGAATTTGGGTTCCTTGTTCTTTAACTGTTATGGGGATCTTCTAGAGACTTCTAATGTTACAACCTCTTAAATTTCTATATAGTACTGTATCATTTATATTAGCAAAATTGAGTTCATAACATCAGAGGCTGATGTCACAAAGTTAATGAAGTGAGTCTGAGACATTGGGAGATGGATATACTGTAGGTACAGTATCAGGAAAACGAACTTGGCAACCTCATAACCGAATGGAAGTACAGATTCAGCTTTTATGTTTGCTGTTTGAGCCCGTTGGCCAGGCATCAAGACAGGCATTGGGTTGAGCTGTTCCCCAGAGTTTCCAAAGTGTACTTACTGAGTCAGTCTGCTGTAAATGTAAAATCTTCAAGAGGACAGGCTAGGCAGTACAGAAGACTTTCAGACAGCACAGTGAATGAAGATGGTTAAGCTCTGGGGATGATTTTAATGAGAAAAAGAGGCAAATAGAGAAACAGCAAATTGGGAATAATTTTATGTGTGTGAAATATGGAGAGGACATGGGGACAAGGGGTGTGTTTATTTACACAGCAAAGTTTGGAAAAAGGAAAGCTCCTTGAATCCAAAGCTCTGTTTACTTTTGACATAGCTGCTTTGCAATCGGTCATCAATCTCCTGTTTTGCTTAATTATAGTAGAATTGTTTTTTAAAGAGATTTAAAATGTGGGCAGAGTCGTTAGAATGTTGGAATGCTAATGGACCTGAATTAAAGGAAGCACTTTTTACTCCTTTCAGCAATAGCATATATAATCTGTGATGTAGAAGGATACTAATAAATAAGAGAGAAGGCATGAAAACAGTCACTTGCATTAGCTTGTACTGCCTAGCATCGTGTCATAATAAGGTCACTTTAAAACATAAATTTACCCTCACCTAAAACAAGAATTTGAAGACTCATTAAGGAACACTTAATTTAGTATTGATTTCATTGGTTACTGATTTTACACTAGATTCCTCTTATTTATATGGGTGCATTTAGTTAATAAAATAAACTTGATATTTTAGCTAATGAAATTATATATACCCTCACAAATGTCAAGAGACTTCATGAGTTGGGATTTATGTTTATTTAGAATAGAATGGTATACATAGTCCAAACTGAAACAATCCACTGGAGGGGAAAGGGAAAAGTATTGCTGGTAAGAAGTTATACAGAGATTTTGGAAATGCATAAGCTGAGGATGCTTGCACGATGGGGAACACTTGAAGGAGATTCAAAGCAAAGAAAGAGCGCCGTGATCGTGTGAGAGGGTGATCCGAGGCTTTATTTGTATCAGTAGTGGCTCACGTTTAATGTGTGCTACTCCTCAGGGTAGGCATCGCCCTAAGCACTTCACCCATTAACTCATTTAGTTCTGTCTAATGGTTATAGGGGTGGGTGTTATTTTTATGTCTGTCTTAGAGATGAGCTGACTGAAGAACAGAGAGGTTAAGTGCTCAGCTACGTAACAGAGCTCAGAACTGAAATCGAGACACGCTATGTTGCAGATGGAAGATTTCAAGTGCCCAACATCTGGAAAATGTCTAGTTTTGCTGAAACCAGAGCATCTGATAGAGTCTTGATTTTCCTTTTAGATTATATTTTGCTTAAAATGAAGGAATCATGGGTGGGAGCTGTTGTGCTTCATTTTTATCTGCAAGAGAGGGAAATAAAATCCCTCACGGATGATAGAACATCGTGGGAACCGGAGAGAAGAGAATATGTGTATATGTCGCCCGGAGCCTAGATAATGAAGAAAGGTAAAGGGCGAATATAATCGGGGGAGAACCCTACATCTTGAGAGAGTCGGTTAAATACAAACACTAAAATGCATGAGCATTTCCGTGATCATTTTTTAAAAGCACTTCAGCTCAGAAATTGATACGGTAGTTCTCACGAAAGACTCTACGCTGTTCCCTTCAGAAGAAAAGCAAAGGATAGGAGTAAGCATAAGAAATTCCCTCCTAGAGCTAGAGTCTCTAATAATGGCAAAAAAGGGAATACCATGTCCAGGGAAGTAAACATAATTTGTAGTACATCTAGACAAAAAGGAGCCAACATTCCTTGAGAGGAGGTGTTTATCGGTTTTATTTTTTTAAGTAGCAAAACCTAAACTGTTTTAGCAAGGTGCCTTCCCACTAACCCGGATATATACAGTTACTTGACAGGGATTTATTAACTTAGGACTTGGCCAAAGAACATTCTGGAATGGAATAGCAACCATGTGAGTTTTATGACAGTTATTTAGGTGGACATCAACAATAAACTCTAATGTTGCCAGGAATTCTCCTACCAGTTCTCTCTATGAAGGTGGCCATTATATTTAAGTCGCGTGGAAGGGTGATGAAATGTCTCTCTTCAGGTCCGAATTATTTTTCTGAGTTCCTTTTCCTCATTTCGTACCCTTCTCTTCTCCTTTACTGTTACCACCGGGACATCCTCTTCTTGATTCAAAGCCTCTGTTACAGTTGTAGAACGTGCTTTTACAGTTTTGCTTGTACACTTCCTCAGATTCTGCTTTTCAAGTGCTCTACGTTTATCCACGGTTTCCCAAGGGCGGCTGCTTGACTCCTTACCTGGGAACCCTGCATAAAGTTGGAGTAGATGCTTTTTTCCGCTATCCGGAGTAGTCTGTCTTATGTTCTCTCTGTCCTCATCGTTTCATTTACTATGAATTAAGTTCCCTTTTGTTCAGAAGAACTACTTTTGCTTGGAGAACAAACTGAAAGCAAAGCACCCATTAGTAGCCCCCTGACCCTTTCTGTGTAACACTGCTGAGTACTTCCGTCTCTCGACTGATACATTGTGGGAACAGGACAACTTTTCACTTTTAATATTAGCGTATTTGCTTTCTTTAGAAGAATGCTTGCTATTACTTATTGCCGATGATGAGGGGATGAAGTGAACCCTCTCATACTTTGCTGATGGGCTGTCAGTCTGGAAAAAACCCTCTTGGAAAGCTATGTGTCACCATTTGTCAAGACTCTAAAAATGACTCTCTCTCTTGACCCTTTAATTTCACTTCTGGAAATTTATCCTAAGGCAATAATACTAAATACAGAATACAGAATACTAAATACAGAAAAGCTTTATGTAAATAGAAACACTATTTAACATAGCACCCTCTCTGAGAAAGAAAACAAGATAAATATTCAGTAATATGAGAACGATTAAATACAAAATAAAATATTATTCTGCCACTAATACTATACTTAAGAAATAAACTGTATTCAGACAAAACAGAATTTTGATATAAAGTTTGAGAGAAGATGATTACAAATTATAGATTCAATATGATCATAAATATGTAAAATACACACTGGAAGAAATACTAGAGTGAAAACACCACTGGTTTAGTTCGGTTGCCTTCGGGTGATGGGATTAGAGGTGATCTCTTTTTCTGTTTTTCAAGTTTAGCAGCATGTAAATAGCAAGCATGTTCTAGTTAAACAGGGGAAAACAAAAGGCAAGTTCGACTGTTAGAACAATTTTCCTAAGTAAAACTTATAAGGTTAACCCCCAAAATGACTTTTTTGAGGGGGGATTTTGGAAACAAATTGACTGAAGTTCTTTTGAACAAGGGTGATTGGAGAGCAGAAGCTCAGTGGGGCAGCTTATAAAGACTGAGCTGACCTACAAGACGTTGGGGAGAGATGACCTTGAACACCTCAGACAACATTAAACTCCAGGTTACAGCTGACTGGAATCCTGAGGTTTTATTGGCCATGCGCCAGTCTGCAGCCCCGCTCTAACCACCCTAGTATTTTATAACATTGTAAAGACTGTATTGTTTCAAACATTTCAAAATTTTACACACAACCTGGCAGTCATCCAAAGCCATTTCCAATGGGCCAAAGCTATCAGCAGCCGCCCACCTCCTTGGCCATGGCCGCCTGATTAATGATGTTCCACCAATGGGGTCCCCTATTAGGATCATCTATGGGGGGAGACCCCAGGACAAATACAATCTTTGAGACTTGTACATTGTCTATACATTGTGCAGCTGATTTTTTTTTCTTTTAAACAGGGATGAAACAATAATAGAAATGAGAGGTCTGGTGTGGTATAGCTTGGATTGGCTGAATACAGCAGGCTCTGATTCAGTAGAAAGCAAAGGACGCTGTTTGTCACAGGCACTGTTCTTACTTCAGAATATTCGTTATGGCATGCGACTTCTCTGAACTACTCAAGTTCCCCCTCCTCACTCCCTCCCCTTTTTTTACATTGCTCCCTTATTTGACTTGCAGTTTATTTACCCCATGGTCGTAGAACTGAAGTTTTTCAAAAAACAAACATAATATAAAGCATTTGTCATTGATGCGTTTCCTTCTGAAATGAATGTTACACGTTACTAAGTGTATTCAAACCCTTCACATCATACCCTTACTAACTCACAATGTGCCAGTGCTATACTAAGTATTTTACATACATTCACTCATGTACTCTTTGCAGAATCCCTGTAAAATAGTTATTGTTGTTGCCATTTTTAAATAGTTATTGCCATTTTACACAATAGAAAATGAATGCATGGAAAGGTGAAGAGTCTTACCCAAAGTTATCCTCAAGGTTTGTAACTGGTAGAGATAGACAGTGAGCCAGGCAGAATAGACAGAGCATCTAGGGGTCACCACCCAAACCCACCCCACCACTTATGGTGATTTTCAGTCTCAAATTGTCTTAACAACTGCCATCGGTGATAGTAGAATTTTTATGTTGAGTGTGCACCAGATATTTCTTTACTGCGTCATTAAAATAGAAGGTAGAAATTGTTTGCTGAGAGATAACCTGCAGTTCAGAGAAAAGGACATCTGTAGATTCTGATACTAGTTTTCAGCTCTCTCTACAGAGAACAATAGCTTTGTTTCCTAGTTTGTTTTTCTGACTTAGAATGTATTATATCTTTGCTTCTCAAATTATTTTTGGCCTAAATGATACGGTAAGGATCAGAAACACATTTACCCCTATCATTAATTACATGCAACTTTGTTTCACTTCTAGGAATGTTATTTATGAGGCTGACCTTGTAAAAGTGAAGGGACTGTACAGTCGGAGTAGAGAGCTAACTCATTTCCATCCTGTAATCACGCACCGTCTATCCGACAAGTGGGAAGTGAAAATAAGTAAGATTTTACTAGTGGCCACTCAGACATTCCAGTCATTTCAGTCAATAGCTTTCATTCAATTATATAAACCTCAGCTATGCATTTTTTAAACCAAATTACAGTATATGATAAAACAAGAGCCACAGGCTTCACAATGAAGACTATCTAACACTGTAAAAGGCCCCGTATGAGCCCTTTATTCCAACTTGGTTCCTTTGCTTGACGAGATTCATCAGGAAATTCATCTCTTGGTTTGGCTTTGCTTCTGTTTCCTTGACACAGAGTGTATTTGTTTATTTTTTAATTAATTTTTATTGGCGTATAGTTGATTTACAATGTTGTGTTAGTTTCTGCTGTGCAGCAAAGTGAATCAGTTACACACACACATGTATCCACTCTTTTTAAAACTCTTTTCCCATGTAGGTCATTACAGAGGATTGAGAAGAGCTCCCTGTGCTGTACAGTAGGTGCTCACTAGTTATCTGTTTTATATACAGTCGCGTGTGTATGTTGATCCCAATCTCCCAGTTTATCCCTTCTCCCCCACTTTCCTCTCTGGTAACCACACAGAGTGTGTTTAAAAGGATTGTTGATTTAGTAAAATTCTGTCCCATGATATTCCCAGCAGAGATGGATACCTATTGTCTTGTTAAGATGAACCTGGGGGACATTATTCTAAGTGAAATAAGCCAGTGACAGAAGGACAAATACTGTAAGATTCCACATATATGAGGTCTCTATACTAGCCATACTCATAGAAGCAAAGAATAGAAGGGGAGTTGCCAGGTCCCAGGGGGAATGGGAAATGGGGAGATGCTGTTCAAGGGGTATAAAGTTTCAGGTGTGAGAGAGGCATAGATTCTAAGGACCTATAGTTAACAGTACTAGACTGTACACTTAAAATGCGTTAAATGGGTAGATGTCATGTTAGATGTTCTGATTACAATAAAAAAGAAGCAAGGCAAAACTTGACTTGCCTCTAAATAATATCACAGAGGACAGGATCTTATCTTAAAGCCAACACTACCCACCTTCTCTGAATGCACAGTGGAAAGAAGGCAGGTTCAGCACCATTTAGGTAGAGGTTTACTTTGTCTGCAGCTTACTAGTGGCTTGGGGATCAGAAAGGTTAAGTGATATGCAAAAACTCACTTTCCTCATTTGTAAAATGGTTAAATAATATCTACATTACAAGATTTTCATTAGAAATAATATTTCCGAATATGCGGTAGAATGCCTGGAGTATAGCAGTCCCTCAGTAAATCGTAGTGAGTATTATTTTATGTTAATTTCCTTTGTCATCAGCCCTATGAGATGAGGGCACAGTGGGACCGCAGCTGGCACCAGGTAACATAAATAACTGCAGCATGAGTAGGGCATTTTAGTATTACAGATGCTGTGTTAATAGGAAAATTAATAACAGTAGAGGTAAGAATATAGCACATTATCTTGTTCTTTTCCTATGAAAAGCCCAGGTTTCACCTGGATGAAGAAAATGATGATAGCATTGCTGGAGGAAAATAAAAAAAAACTTTGCATTATTTCACTCTCTTTAGAAGGCATTTTCTGTCCTCTGTGGTTTTCCAGTATACTCTTATCCAAGTAAACCATGTTTCTGATGGAGTTGAAACAAAGATTAAAGCCAGAACGTCGTTACTGAAAAGGCAAAGGTTTATACTCACTGAAATATAATATGGTCTTTAAGATATTCTGAGTATGGAAGGGATTAATGCCGACATCCTTCAAATGCTGAAGTGTCACATGCTCTGTAGCAATGGGCCAGAATTCAGGTTTAAGGGGCCGACGTGAGATAGTAATTCTAAACCGCTATTAACAATCCCTCGTATTGTTTCAGGGCTTCCATTACAAGCCAGTTAGAAAACCAAGCTTCTATTTTGGTGGCTAGTGTGATTTGTAAGTTGTTTTTCCATAGTGATTATTTTGTCAGGTTAAACCTTACTGCTCACAAATTTCTGTGCTGTAAGCCTGAATGCATCTTGATGTGTTTGCTTGTGCTAAATCAGGGATCACCACTCACCAAATGAAAATCTTTTTGTTCTAGATGTAGCTTGAACCAGAAGCTTACCCACTTGCTTGGATAAAGAACACTTTGAATATTTGCTTATTACAGCAGTCTCAAAACATTAGGGTGGGAGTTAAGCCCACAATTTTGTTTCAAATTAAGTGCTCCTAAAAAGCGTGAGACTAATAGCACCAACTAAAGCCAGTTATTTTTCTGGCAAGCAGTATGCGAGTTTCCCCTCATTGCTAAGCCAGTAAAATTCAGCCTCACTGTGGCAATTTTCCGACTGCTCCAGTTTTTGGACTGTTGTCTACACAGCACCAAAATCGTGAGATGAAAAGTGAAAACTTCAGTTGGTCATTAGGATGCTGCCAGATATTAGAACATGGTGTGTTGTAAGTCATCAAGATGTTTCATTATATCTCCCCCCCCTTTTACCACATATTTTGGCATTGTGTAGACGCCAGTTTAAACTTTATCCATAGGACATTTCATGGATTTGTCATATTCAGCATGGAACAAGAGAAGAAACATCAGACATCTTTTTCAAAGGGGACATCTCAGTCCAAATCTGTACTTTTTCTATTTCTTTTATTTTAAACTAAAATAATCCCCTGTTCCACCAAAACCATGCATCCTGGGTTTTTAAACTTTACCTCACACTTTCTCCAAGCAGCCTACCAGATGATTATGTATCCATATGAGACAGTCAACTTTCAAGAGACAGAATATATCCAGCAACAATAACATTTGTTGAATATTTACTACATGTCAAGCACTGTGCTAGATGGTTAGACATATACAGAAATGAGGTGTAGTTCCTGCTTTCTAGGGACAAATTTGGAGAGAGAGAAAATACATACATACCTATGTATATGTGCATATATATATATATATATATATATGTGAATGACAGATACATTTACAACTTTAATAATATTTGCTAAAATAATAAACAAGAATTGCTACCCAATGTAAGGAGAAGACATTGTGGAGTGTGGCAGAGACTGCAAAGGCTTTGCTGAAGATGTAAAGCTTGAGTTGGTCTTACTGGAGTCAGGGGACCTTGATAAATTAAGAAGAGAATATGGGCTTCCCTGGTGGCGCAGTGGTTGAGAGTCCGCCTGCCGATGCAGGGGACACGGGTTCGTGCCCCGGTCCGGGAAGATCCCACG